>NW_004524888.1:49225-64545 GCF_000260255.1 Octodon degus | reverse complement strand
TAAAGTACATAATTGATCTTTGAAAATTAAAACATAATACATCATAGCAAGCCTGTTATATTTTTATTAGCATTTATTGTTTTATGTCAATTACCCTTGAAAGACTTACTCTTTAAAATGCAGATTTTAAAATAAATTAGACTATAAGTACACTTCATTCAAAATATCCTATAATATAAAATACAGATTTATACAGAAGCTTCCCAGTGAGCACAAATAATTAAAAATCCTGAAGCCAATAAAAATACTTTCCATTCTCTGAAAACCTTAAGGAAAGTACACTAAATAACACTGCCTTCATATTCTATATATACTTAAATTAAAGACTTTAGACTTTACCTTGAAATGTTTAAATGTGCGCTTACGATACTCATACCACTTCACAAAAAAATGCAGGCCTCGGAAAAACATGAATAAATCTCTTCTTTCTTCTGCTCTGTAGGAATAAGATTCTATGATTAATAAATATCATTACAGAACAAATTGGGCTTTCTTTTCATATGTTCTACATTAACATTTAGAAAATACTTAATACACTTCTCCATGCTGAACTCCACACTTCTGTGTGTGTTCATCCTGTGTAAAAGCTATGCTCATTGCTCAAAGTAATATATATTACTTTGCAACAGTCAGGATTCGACATTACAAAGTAGTAACTATGTTAGCTTGAAACGTCCTTTTCAAATGTTTAAACCTGTTTGCAACTTTCAAATAATTCAAGTGCCACAGTCACCATAAAATCTTTTTCTTTTCTTCCATTCCCCACCCCCACACTGGGGATTGAACTTGGGACCTTGATAAAATCTTATTTAATGAGTAAAGTTTAACAGTGAATGTGTATGGGACACTTCCTAGCACAGAGCTTCAATTCTGTGAAAGTTTTCCAGTGATAGAAGCGACTGTTATGCTAATGAAGTGACTCAAGTGGACCTTAGGTAGCAAGACACTGGGTTTGCTTAGTGGAGAAGCCAATCACATCAGCAGGTGTTGGAACTCTGGGCTAGCAGACATCAGATGGAGAGCATGCTGGATACTAAGTTCAAATGCACAGCCTGTGATTTAATCAGTCATCCCCACGTAATAAGACCTCACTAAAAGCTCTCGAAATTAGTGCTCAGTGGAGTTTCCTGGTTGATGAACATGTTGATTTGTTGAGAGGATAATGTGTTTCACAAGAAAGCTGTGCATAACTCACTACCACTAAAGCCCCCAGACGTTAACCTATGTGTTGCTTCCTTTTGGCTTTTCTGAGTTTTATCTTTTATAATAAAGTGGCAATTATTAAGTAGAGTGCCTTCAGTACGTTCTCTACATAGTTCCAGCAATCACTGAACTTGAAAGGCTTACACGAATTCTTTAAAGCCTATAAGATGATAGTGGACTCTTGCAGCTGGGGTCTGAAGGGAAGCAGTGAGGGTGATGGGGTTGTCTATATCCAGGGTTACAAATGCTTTTGTGATTTCTTCCAAGCAAACACATGGAAGGGAAGTTTATTGTTAGAGCATCTATCTCACAATTTTTTTTTGGTACCGGAGATTGAACTCAGGACCTTGTGCTTGCCAAGCAGGTGCTTAAGGTACTATGCTATCTTCCCAGCATGCAGGGTTTGTTGGAGTCAGAACTAAACTGAAGGACACCTGTGTCCCCAATAGCTATAAATAACTTCACTCCCTTGGCTAAATTCGCATAGGCCTATTTATCTTAATTCATTTAATATTATATTTATTGTAACACTCAACCACATAAGCTATGCCAACTTGAAATCAAGTTCCATGAATTAATCTAATCATTCACTTATGGTTATAAAGGTTCAGTCCCTGTTCTGGCCACTATGGAGTAAACACATTCAACCCAAGCGCTCCCCTTAATTACAATTTAAAGCACTGGGCATAAATCAGAAAATCTGAAATGCCAAGAGGAGAAAGGCATGCTTGCTTTGGCAGCACATATACTAAAAAAGAGAAGAAAGGAGAAGAGGTAGTCCACAGGAAGCAAAGGAAAACTTGGTAATGAATTCCTTGGAGTCTACTATAATTGTATAATAAACAATCAGGACACCAGCAATTGACAAGCTAAGACTACCACAATGTGTAGCTAAAACCAACCAAACAAAAAAGGCCAGGGGTTGACTGCTCCCCTTAGCCAGAAGAGGTCAAACAAGGGGAGAAGGGGGTTGCTGCAGAACAGAACCTTATTAATAAGTAAGGCTATACCCCTTTCACTGCCAATCAGGCGCTAAGGCCACTGAGTAGAATGTCAAGCTTGTCACCACCAGAAAAAATGGTGTCATCTCCTCACAATTAGATGCTATACTGGGAAGACTAAAACGAGCTGTTTCAGCCAACCCCACGTGTGACACCAATCAAGAAGCCAAGGAAAGGTGTTGTTCCCACTCCCTCTAATATAGCTGTTCCACACAGGGAGATGCTCTGTCACTCTTCTACCCCTTACATGAAGTAGGGAGAAAGGGGTGTTAATGAAGTCCTCAGATGAGCATCATATGCTCATATACAAAACTAAGCAAGATCTACAAAGTAAAATACTGAGACTTGAAATATGGTCTAGAATGCCACGCAGAATTCAGATTAAAAGTAGTATGTAAGTGCAGCAAACAAAAATAAGACCTTTTAATTCAGACTATGTATGTGGTCCAGGAGTGCTTCTATTTTATTTTATTGTATTTTAGGGAAGGGTCTACAGGGTGTTCAGGGTCTCACTACTAGATTGGACTCAGTGATCCTCTGCCTGTTACAGCCTACCAAGAACTGGGATTATAGGCGCGTGCCACCACACTCAGTCTCAATTGCTGTCTCAGTGCACCCCGGGGGCAGGGCCGGCACAGCAGGCCAGGGGATCCAACTGTCAGCCCCTGTGCCTACTTGCACACACTTTAATCACCTAAGCTATTTGGCCAGCTCTCAGAAGTGCTTTTAAATAAAATGTACTGATAAGGACAACTGCAAAAAATGAAAAGGATACTTGCAGCCAGCCTGCTCAGAAACACCAAAAATAAAACAAAGCTGTCAGTCACATTTATTGGAAATTAGGAAGAGAGCAGAAATTTACAGCAACCACATGAACACTTAATAAGAAAAAAGGCAAGCAAAACAGAGTAGGACTGCTTTGTAGTGTTTTAACTTGCCCTTTCCATAGCCCCCACCCAGCCACAGTATAGCCTTAAAGACGGTATGCTCTTTTTTGTAAGAATGTAGCTCTGAAGGCTGTACACACCTGTAAGCTCAATATTGGAAGACCACTGTGAGTTGAGGCCAGACTGGACTACAAAATGAGTTTAAGGCCAGCCTGAAAATAGCAAAACTCTATCTCAAAAACACAAAGGGAAAAAAAAAAGAAAAGGAGAGGAGAGGAGAGGAGAAGAGAGGAGAAGAGAGGAGAAGAGAGGAGAAGAGAGGAGAAGAGAGGAGAAGAGAGGAGAAGAGAGAAGAGAGGAGGATAGAAAAAAGGCCCAAGGACATTAGCAGAAACCTCATTCCCAAATAAATTAGAGTTATTTCTTTTGACTTGTCTGTGGGTACACTGCAGATTAACTCAAAGGGCCCATGTTTCACCTACCTCAGAACTTTTCTGCAGTTTAGATACACAAATTTCTCAAAAATACTAAAAGGTAAATGAGCAATTATTTCTCAAGAAAAAGTACTAGTGAACACAACAACAAACATGCTGAAAACCAAGGAAAAAAGGAGGAGGGTGTATCTTTGAGAAGGAAGACTTTGTCTAGGGAAGGATGTGTGCTCAGAACAGAACATAAGCTTTCACTTCTGTGGATCTTTAGGCAAGGACAAGATGAGGCAGAGCTGTGAGAAATACAGCTAAACAATGAAGCAGTATTCCAGTGCACAGCTAAATGCAAAGACCTAGAGATCAATCATGTATACATACCTACATACGTATATATAAATTGGTACCTCAGTTCACAAACATCTTGTTTGCAAAACAATCTGTTTCACAAAGTCATCTGGAAAAATTTTGTTTTTGTTTGCAAACTCTGTACTGGATGATAAACATGGTCACAGCCATCTTTCCCACATAAATAAACAAAATTGTAGATCAAATTAGGTTCATGAACCAAGGTACCACTATACTGTATATACATATGTGTATGCATATGTATACATCTATATATAACATATTTTTTGTACATTATAATATCCAAAATGCCCAGTACTCAGCAAGAAAAAAATTAAGTATACAAAGAACCAAGAAAGCATAAACCATTCACAGGAAAAAAGAAATTTATAAAAGCTTCTGTTGAAGAAACACAAAGTAGAACTACTAGGCAAAGATGTTACATTTATACTGAAAGAACTCATAGAAACAAGAGAATTATGTGTTCAATAAACAGGGAATAACAATATAGAAAGAGAAATAAGAAATAAAAAAATTTAAACCTGAAATATACAAAAGCAAAAATGAAAAACTCACTAAAGGGCTTCAATAGCAGATCTGTACAGGCATAATACTCTGCACAGTGACTATAAAGCAAGTGAAATAGGCTGACTACATACAGAGCAAGTAAATTATTGAGTTCAAAAGAAAAAAAAAATGAAAAGTAAGCAGAGCCTAAGAGACCTTGGCACAACAAAAGAGCGCAAACATACATGCAATGAGTTGCACACAAGGAGTTGGGAAAGAAAGGAACAGAAAGTAACCTCAAGAAACAGTAGCCAAATACTTCCAGATGGCAGAGTTAGTATGCACATTCAGGAAGTTCATAAGCTGCAAGGGAGAAAAACTCCAGAGATCAACACCTAGATATTAAAGCTGTTAGAGAAGTGAATTGTCACACAAGGTATCACCTGCAAGATTAACACCTCATTTACTATCACAAACCAGGGAGCAACAGTAACATTTAAAGAGCTGCAAGAAAAGGGGTTTCACCCCAAAACTTCTATACCAACAAATGTATCAAGAATGAAGAACAAGAGGTCGGGGAAATGGCTCCGTGAAATAAGCGCTTCCCTGGCAAGCACAAGAGCCTGAGTTAAATCCCCAGTTCCATCAAAAGAAAAAAAAAAAAGAAGAACAAGAGCAAGCCAAATAGCTCAGCAGATTAAAGCGCCTGCAAGCAGGCACAGAGGCCAGGAGTTCAATCCCCGTGCCTGCCCCACCCCCAGGGGCGAGGTGAGACAGCAACTGAGACTGGGCGTGGTGGTGTGCACCTGTAATCCCAGCTCTTGGGAGGCTGTAAACAGGCAGAGCACTAGGAGTCTGATCTAACAAAGACCCTGAACACCCTTTAAATCCTTCCCTAAAATACAAAAATAAATAAATAAATGAAGAACATCTTTTCATATATTTATTTGCTGCTTCTATTTTTTATTTTTTTTTCGGTATCGGGGATTGAACTCAGGACCCTGCGCTTGCCAGGCAAGCACTTATTCTACTGAGCTATCTCCCTGGCCCACTGCTTCTATTTCTTCATTGAAAGGTATTACCTCAGATGCCCACTTTTGGATTGGGGTTTTTAATTTGGGAGGTCTGATTTTTCAATTCTTTATATGTCCTCAATATAAGTCATTTGTCTGAAGGACAACGGGCTAAAAGTTTTTCCCACCTGTAGGCTGTCTTTGCACTCTGTTAGTGATTATTTGTTATGCAAAAGCTTTTTAATAAGATGAGATCCCAGTTATTCTTTGCATCATTTCCTGTGAGATCGGGATTTTGTTCATAAAGTCTTTGCCTACCTATGTCTTCAAGAATTCTACCCACTCTCTTCCAGCACAGTGTTTTTAGTCAGACCTTGATTCATTTTTATTTTAGTTTAATGCATGGTGATAGATATGGGTCTAGTTTTAGGTTTTTTTTTTTAATGTATTTGGTACAGGGTCTCACTATACAGCTTAGACTTACAGTGATCCTCTTACTTTCAGTCTCCCCAGTGCTGGGATTACAGGTGTGGCAAGCTTAGTGTGCCTGGGGGCAGGGTTGGCACAACACATGGTGCCAGGGATCAAACCCCATTCCCTGCACTTGCCTAAGCAGGTGCTTAGTCCGCTGAGCTATCTCACCGGCCGCAGTTTTAGTCTTCGGCATGTGCAAAGCCACCTTTTCTAGCACCATTTGTTAAAAGGGCTCGCTTTCTTCCAGTGAAGGTGTCTGACTTTTTTGGTCAAAGATAAGATGGCTACTGCAGTTGTTTCTCCACCTTCTAATTTGTTCTATTGATCCACAGGTCTGTTTTGTTGGTGTTGGTGTTGGTGTTGGTGTTGGTGTTGTAGTGGTAGTGGTTTTTTGTGGCCTTGCCTTTGTACAAAGAATTATGTTTGCTATTCTAAGTCTCTTCTGGTTTCAAATGAATTTTAGGAATGTTTTCTCTAGTTCTGTGATGTATGCTAATGGTACTTTGGTTCGAACTGCTTTAAATCTATATAACAATTTTGGAAGTCCGGCCATTTTTACTTGTTGGTTCTTCCTATCCATGAGCAAGTGATACCTTTCAATTTTCTGATATCCTCTTGAATCTCCTTTTTCAGAATAGTATAATTTCCAATGTATAGCTCTTTTACTTCCATTTTCAGATTGATCGAAAGTACTTCATTTTTCTACCTGCTAATTTCTTTCTCAATGACTTTGTTGTTTTACATAGGAGTGCTATTGATCTTTGAGTGTTGATTTTGTATCCAGCTACACTACTGAATTTGCTTATTATAGCTACAAGTCTTTTAGTGGAGTTTTTGGTAGAATTGATGGTAGCCATTCTTTCTGGAATGAAACAGAAGCTCAGCATTGTTTTAATTTATATTTCTCTTATAACCATTGATTTTGAAACTTTTCACTCAAGAAGAAAACAAGGATGCCCACTAGCACCACTTCTTTGTAAAGTATAATGTCACTGTGAATAATGATAGTTTAACTTGTTCCTTTCCTATCCTTATTCCTTGTATTTCTTTCTCTTGTCTAATTGCTCTGACTAATGTTTTCAGAACTATATTGAATAGAAGTGGTGCTAGTGGGCATCTTTGCTTTCTTCTTGAGTGAAAAATTTTAAAATCAATGGTCATGAAAGAGATGTAAATTAAAACAATGTTGAGATTCTATTTCACTCCAGAAAGAATGGCCAACATCAATAAATCAAACAATAACAAATACTGAAGGAGTAGTGGGGAAAAAGAACGCTTATTCACTGTTGGGAGGAATGTAGGCTGGAGCAAGCACTGTGCAAATCGGTATGGTGATTCCTCAAAATGCTTGGCTTAGAGGTCCCATTTAACACAGCTATTCTACTGCTGGGTGCCTTCCCAGAAAAATTAAAA
Source organism: Octodon degus (assembly GCF_000260255.1). Classification (NCBI taxonomy): domain Eukaryota; kingdom Metazoa; phylum Chordata; class Mammalia; order Rodentia; family Octodontidae; genus Octodon; species Octodon degus. The sequence goes on along the minus strand of NW_004524888.1, from coordinate 57,271 downwards.
ACAACATACTATGGCTATATATGTACACTTATATTTATAGGAACACAGTTTTTAATACCTACGCTTGGAAACAACCAAATGCCCGTCAATCAAGGAATGGATAAAAAATATGTGTTTTTTTTCATAAAATGAAGTAGTACTTAACCATTAAAAAGGATAAACTGGAGACTTTTACAAGTACATGGATGCAACTCACAACCATAATCAGAAGTGAATTAACCAGACACAAATATGTAAACATCATATTGTCTACCTAGTGTGAGAAGCTGATAGTGTAACTACAATCCAAAATGTACACAAAATATTGTAAAATGGGAAGAAACTTCAAAAGGAAAGAGAAATGGAGATGGCAGAGTGGAGAAGACAAGGGAAAAGAAAGAAAAAAAAAATATATATATATGATACTTATATGACAAGACCTTCCTGAATATATTATTAAAAAATGAATATCTTCCCCCTGTTAGGCATCCCAATGTTCCATTTCCTGCTTTATTCTTCTCAATCTCACTTATCAATACCTAAGGTATTGTTTGTCATTTACACATATCATTATAAGGATTACTAATCAGCAAAAATGGGAATGAATGGTTCCATAGCTATAATGTACAAGTTTCTACACATACACATTCACAGTGGAGAATAGATATTTATACTAAGAAATATGGAAGTAGTATGGAGTTGAAAAGCTATCATTTTGGCCAGGGATATAGCTCAGAGGCATACGTGCTTGTGTAAGGTCAAGCAAGTGTAAGGTCCCAAGTTCAATCTTTGGTATCAAAAAAGAAAAAGAAAGAAAGAAAACACAAAAAAAGAAAAGAGAGGAAAAAAAATACCACAGGAAAAACTGGGTCAGGCAAGAATTACTACTGGAAGCTAAATGAAAGAAGAAATTCTGACAGAGTACTAACTGCAGGGTCAAAAACTGTGTCTACATATACTGCATTTTAGTTGTAAGAGAGAAGAAAGACAGGAATCCTACAAAGGGGAAATCAGGTGGATTTCACTGATCAAAATTATCACCTATGGGGATAGTTATGACCCCTTAGAATCACAGTATTATCATACAGGGGAGAAAAACTAATTATAACAGTTATGACAACCTGTTTAATTAGCACAATTAGTAATAATAATAAACTCAAGCACTGCCTGGCTACCATTTGCAGGTATAACTGCTCTTGAGGGAGCAGAGTACAGTGTTTGAAAATCAATAAGATTACTGGAGAAAAATATCACTGGAGCAAATTACACACATTCATTTTAATAAAATATTAGCCTTATTTGACATTAAAAAAATTAATTAGCTCCTATGAAAGGCAGATATGCTGAAGACAACATATCATCTACACAGTATTTTGCCCAAGAATGAATATGAATTCATTACAAAAAAAAAAAAAAAGAACAACATAATGAAGAACATTCAATTGGGAAAAAAAAAGTAGAATGAACTATAGATTTTCAATAAAGGATAGGTCAAGCCAGACATGTGGTACACACCATAATCCAAACTATTATAGAAGGATCCCAAATTTAAGAACAGCCTGGGCAACTTAATGAAACCCTGTCAAAGCAAAGAATAAAAAGGGCTGGGGATGTAATGTAGCGCAATGGTAGAGTGCCCCTGGGCTTAGTCGACAGTATCACAAAAGAGAAAAATAACATTAACTCAAAAAAACAGCAAAGAAAGACTTCAAATTATTCTAGATCAACCAGGCATGTTGACACACCTGTAATCCCAACACTTGCAAGGCTGAGATAGGAGGATTGCTGAGAGTTCAAGGGCAGACTGACCTGCATAGTAAAACCTATCTCAAAAGACAAAAAACAAAACAAACAAACAAACAAAAAAAAAAAAATCCAAATTAAAGGAATCTAAAGAGACGTGACAAGTAAATACCACACTCAATCTTACTGTATCATGTACTGTGGGGAGAGGGAGACATTATGACTAGCATAGGAATGGTGCATTATAAAAAATATAGCAACATCAATTTGTGAAACTCATCACTGCATTATAAATATAGAAAGGAATCTATTTATACTTTAATATGCAGGACTGGGAGCTGGGGGGTTAGCTTGGAGGTCTAAGCACCTGCTTCCTAAGGACAAGGACCTGTTTGGTCCCCTGTACCACACGCTGTGCCAGCCCCAGAACCCACTCATGGTGCATGTGCCTGCAATCCCAGCACTGGGGAGGCAGAGACAGGTGGATCACTATAAGTCTCAGCTGCTTAGGGAGACCCTGAACCAAATGAATGAATGAATGAATGAATGAATAAATAAATAAATGATACAAGGAAACAAAATATTAGCCTTCTCTTCTTTAAATTATGTATGAGGGTTGAAAGTAAAAAATCAGAATGTTGCCTAGTGCAATGCACATAGGTTAACTCACACTAAACTATAACAAGGCAGGGGAAGAAACATATCTATGTGATGACAGTGCTTTTATATGATACTTGCTATCATAAAGCACTAAAACTAAACAGATTATTTAAAAAGTAGACTTTAAATCAACATTGAGAGAGACACTGAAGGGCATTACTAGTAACAGGTTGCATATGACAAAAAGATGTAACACTTATAGGTATTTAGGTACTTAATAATTATAGGCCACCAGATTTATGAAGCAAAAATTGACAGATGTGAAGGAAGAAAGACAGTTCAACAACACTTGGAGACTTTAGTATCTCACTCCCAAGAATGGAGAGAACAACCAGACAAAAGAAAATACAAGGTTTAACACAATAAATCAACTAAATTTAAAAGCTATGAAACACTCTACTCAATAAACAGCCACTGAGCAAATCAGGACAGCAATTCATCAAAAATATAAAAGACAAAACTCCTATACAATCTAGCAATCCCACATCTTGGAATATACCCCAAAGATTGGAAAGCAGGATCTTAAGGAGATACTTGATAATCGTACTCATAACAGCTTTATTTGCAACAGTTAGAATGTGAAATTAATCCACATCATGGATGAACAGATAAGCAAACTGTACTATATACTTTCGCCATAGTATCTAGTAATCTAGTAATTAATAATAATCTAGTAATTAATGTATATGCAATTCCAAAAGATTGAAAATCCTACGATTCTTAAGATTTTCACCATAAAGAAATATTTGAGGATGCAAATGTGCTTAATCTGATTTAAACATCACACAATATATAATATGTACATGTACATGTAAACATGTACTAAAACGTTACCCCATTAACAGGTAAAGTTTTTGGTTTTATGTATTAGATTAAAATTTTAATTTACATAAAAATATTAACTGAATTCAGTCAAAAAAAAACCCCAACAATTTTTACTCCACTTCTGTGATGCACTCAACGTAGTAAAAAAAAATCAAACACCCAAAGATTAGAATGGTGGTTGCCAGGGACTGGCAAAAGAGGAAAGGCAAAGTTACTATTGAATGAGCACGGAATTTTAGTTTCATATATAAACCATGCAAATGGAGAGTGGTGATGTTGTACTATAACATGAATATATTGAAGATCACCAAACCCTTACATATGATAAAGTGATGGAAAATTATGTTATGAAGATGTTACCAGATGAAAAGAAAATAGGACTGGGCTGTAGCTCACTGACAGGGTACACGCGAAGCATGAATGCATGACGCCCAGGGTTCAAGCCGAGTAACAACAATAAAGACAAATAAGTAAAGTCAAACAAAACTTAAATAATCCAAAAGAGGCCCAGATAGGTGAAGAGAGGAAAAAAATACAAAGGGAACAGACAGGAAACAAAGACAAAAATGAAACAGCAAAATTAACACACAGCTACATAAGCAATTTCCATGAGAAATACTAGGTATGATTTAAACTTGGTCCACAAGAGAGCTTATAGGCCAAAGTAACATGATATTTCATTTTCCATCAAATGAGTGAACAAAAACCATCTCTTCATAATATGCCACGGGAGTGACCAACAAAATCACCTTATAAATTATAATATCCAAAGTTTATACACACATATATGGATGCATGTGCGCACACACACACACCTCTAAAGTATTTTTTTAAAAAAAGAATTTTAAAAGTGGAATAGTTCACAACTGTTTCATGCTCTCTCCGGACTACTTTCTATATGGAGTACTATTATTATAGCACATACAGTTTCCATTATAGAAAAAAAATCACATGTATGTACTGGCTCTCACAACTATAAGTGACTGTGATTTATCTATTTTTCCTAAGCAAAATCCAAATTTCACTAAATATAAAACAGATGTCATGGATTTCTTCCACAAACTGTTGGCATATTTCAATTTCAACTAAAGTAGTCAGAAAACTAATTCCACATGTCTCCTTAAATATAAAGCAAAACATAAGTAATCCTAGGAATATTAGGTCTAAAATTAGGTGAGTTCCAGAAGCTAAGCCACTGAAGTATTATTAGCCATTCTAATATATTGTTGGTGGGAATACAAACTAGTATGGTAGTTCTGAAAAACAGTTGGCAGTTTTCTATAAATTTAAACATACCCAAATCACATGACTCAGCAACTCCACCTCTGATTATTTCCCTTAAAGAAATAAAACTTATATTCCCATAAAAACCTGTAAAGAATGTTCACAGCAGCACTATATGCATTTATATGTGTACATAGTCACCTAGCACACACAGGGAATTTATTTCAAGGTCCTCAATGATGCCTGAAACTGCAAGCAGTAAATTCTGTAAATACTGTGGTTTTCCTATACATATATCACCAGGATAAAGTTAAATTTAAGGGGCTGGCAAGATAGTTCAAAGGACCAAAGTGCCTGCTTAGGTAAGCACAGGGACCACAGTTCAATCCCCACCACCACATGCCGTGCCAGCGCCGGCTCTAGGGCAGGCTGAGCCGGCCAGAGTCCAGGTGTGGTGGTTCACGCCTGTAATCCCAGCGCTGGGGAGGCCGAAAGCAGGAGCATCACCATGAGCGGGAGCTGCAGTGAGACTCTGCAACAACCAAATATGTTAAAAAAATAATAAACTTAAATTTAAAAATTAGGCACAATAAAAGATTAGCAACAAAATCTACTTATAAAATAGAACAATTTTAACAATATATTGTAATAAGAATTATATATAGTGTCTCTTTTTTTTTTTTTTTTTTTTTTTTTTTTTTGGCAGAACCAGGGATTGAATTCAGGCCCTTGCTCTTGCCAGGGAAGCGCTTATTCCACTGAGCCATCTCCCCAGCCCTTTATAGTGTCTCTCTTGAAAGAAGCAAGACAAGTACTAACATTTTTGGACCATAGCTGTGTTACTTTTCTGTCACTGTGACAAAATACCTGACATAAACAATTCAAAGGAGGAACAATTCATTTTGGCTCATGGTGTCAAAGGTTTCAGTCCATGGTCAACTGGTTCCACTGCCTTCGAGCCACAAAAAATCAGAAACATCATGGCAGAAGTACATGCTAAAGGAAAGCTACTTTTGTTGTGGCAGTCAACAAGCAGAGAGAAAAAGAAACACAGAAGGACAGAGGATGAGATATAGTCTTCAAGGTCACACATTCCCTATGGTCCACTCCTTTACTACTAGGCCCTACCTGCTGTTTCCATTATCTCCCTAGAATGCCATCAAATGATCTTATCAGTAGATTAATCCAGTGGTAAAATGGATTACCAATCATCAACCAAGTCTTTCACACAATGACCCTTTGGTGGGACATACTAAATGCTAACCATAGCAACTGGTAACTGAAACTACAAACTGCAAATAAGGAAGGTATTATGTGTAGACACACGTTTATACATGGAGATTAACAGCCTATGTTACATATAACAATGTATTACATATATAAAAATATAACTTGCTTGCTATAGGTACTAAATAGATATCCTTCAACTGATTGAAATATGTGGTGCATCCATAAGGTGGAATATTATTTAATACTATACAGAAGTGAAAAGATCACAGCAGGTTTTGCTAGGGGATAAGAGCCAACTGTAGTGATACATGCCTATAATCCCAGCTCTTGGGAGGCAGAGGCAGGAGGATCAACCATTTGAAGCCACCTTGGGCTACATAGAGAGTTAAAGACCAGCCTGACCTGCATGGCAAGGTCTTGTCTTAGCAAACAAAAAGGGTGGGCTAAGCATTACAGGCAGAGTTGGAAGCAGTGTCACCTATCCACAGTCCCAACTCCTTGGGAAGCCAAGGCAGGAAGATCACTCATGTTTAAGGCCAGCCTGGGAGAAAAATAAAGAGACCGTATTTCAAAGATTTAAAAAATCAAGTCAAATAAAAAAGTACAGAGGGTCTAACTATAAAAAGATAGCATAAAAGTATGTCAATAGAACAATTCAGCATTCTATTTATGCTAGCTGGTACCCAAATCCATACATGTGTTAAAAAATCAGACTGTACACTAATAATTCCAATCTAACAGGATTTTAATTTAAGACGATGATAGAGGCAAAAATTGGAAATTGGGCCAGCCAAATAGCTCAGCAGATTAAAGCGCCTGCTTAGGCAGATGCAGGGACCAGGGTTCAATACCCGGCACACCCCAGGGCACCCTATGATTGAGACTGGGAGTGGTGGCACACACCTGTAATCAGCGCTTGGGAGGCTGAGAACAGGAGGATCACTACAAGTCCCATCTGTGTACTGAGACCACGTAGACCCTATACTAAATACAAAACAAAAAAGAAAAGAAAAAGAAATTATCCATGTATCCATCAAAAATATTAGGGCCGGGTAGATGGCTCAGTGGAATAAGCGCTTCCCTGGCAAGCGCAAGGGCTTGAGTTCAAGCCCTGGTTCCACCAAACAAAAAAGAACTGGACCAGACAGAAGGCCCCAGAAAACAACCAATTTTAAAATAATAAAAAGAGACAGTAGGGCGTAGCAAATCTTAAGCCAGAGGTGTAAATTATATTGGACACTTGTCTCTTAAGAGTATTACGATAGCAGGCAGATTGGGAGGAAGAGCAGAACTCAAAGTTCAACCTGCCTTTCACCATCAAGCAACAAAGCAGTCATAGCAGCACATCCTCATAAGTAGATCCTATTCAGCAGGAAACTGAAACATTGAGAGAGGTCTATAATCACAGGATCTGTTGTCCTAGGAACAGACAATAAGTCTTTATTTGTTTGTTTTTCTGTTTCTCACTGTACCACTCTGGACTTGGACACTGACATAGGAAGTGCATGCAAAGCACAGGAGCTTAAACCCCAGGTTGATGGCTGAAAGGTTAAGAAGTAAAACCGTAAGAGCCAGAACAGATGGTGGAGGAACGATGGAAAAGGAGGACATCAAGAAAGCAATTTCATATATGAGAACTTCTGGCTATATCTGAGCTGCATATACATTATCTGCCCCTGAAAGACAAATCATGAATAGACCAGGAGTGCAGGCCCGCGAGTGAGAGAGATGACCCGGGGCCCACAGGATCCTGAATAGACCCAGAATGCAGGCCCAGTGAGTCAGTGAGACCACCCAGGGCTGGCAGATTCTCATTCGACCCAGAGTGCAGGCCCAGTGTGGAACCCTTTAGCAGAACTCCCTGCAAAGAGGCCAGAGGCAAGACCCACCCAGCTGATTTAGGAGCAGAACATCTTGCCAGAGAAACACAAAGGGTTCAACTCTAACGGCTGCAGCAGAAAGAAGTGGAGCACAGCAGCCAGAGCCAAACAACACCCACCTGGAGGAATCTGAACTTCGTAGACCCGGACCTGGTGCTAAGGTAATAGCTCTATCTAAGCTCTACACCAAAGGTCAGAAGACAGTGGTATACAAAATGGCAAAGAGAAGGAGCAAAATGCAGTCTCAGGCCCCGAGTCCACCCAGTACAATTGCAGAAGACACTAGCACTGAGGAAACTGGAACTCACATACCAGCTATCTCTGAAATAGTAGCATTGGCAGTAAAGAAACAACTGCAGAAAGGTATAGAAGAAATCACATCAGAAATAATTTCTGAACTAAAAAAGGTAGTGATAACTATAATCAAAGAAGTACTAAGTGCATCTAAAGAATACACTGATAATAAAATAGAGCAGAATATAAAAATGATGGAACCCCTGAATAA
>NW_004524888.1:46955-47562 GCF_000260255.1 Octodon degus | reverse complement strand
TTTTTTTATACTATATCTTTGACTTACAATTTATTTAAAAGACATTGTATGATATCTTTCTTCTAGTATTAGAAACTTTGAAAAGTATATAAAAAATAACATAAACTAGATATTGTGAAAGAGAAAAAAAAAGAAGAAGCAAATGTAAAAGAAATTATTTAGAGGGTAAAGAAAGCAAATAGATATTTGAACTAAAAAATAAAATAACCAAATTACAAAGTTTGTAAGTTCAGCTGCAGAATAAAAAGTCAATGAAAGTTGAATATGGTGTTGCATGCCTATAATCCCAGCATCCAGGAGACTGTGGAAGGGGGACTGCAAGTTCAAGTCCTACCTGGGCAACCTAGCAAGATAGTTTTTAAAATAAAAAATAAAAAGGGCCAAGAATGTTGCACAGTCTGAAGGCTCTGGATTCAATCCACAGAATAACAAGGACAACAACAAGGAGTAAATGAACTTGTAGAAAGATTAAAAGAAACAATTAACTGAGTAATACAAAGAGTAGCCTGAGAAAAGGGCTGGAGAGGCCATGAGTTCAATAACCAGCATAGTAAAATAATGTTTATATACACATATTTGTATATAGTATGTATTATTCATGTACATA
>NW_004524888.1:45087-46230 GCF_000260255.1 Octodon degus | reverse complement strand
ATCATCCAGAAAAAAACAGAAAAGGAAAAATAGAATAAAATAGATAATAGGAAGTGACCATTAAATGGGCAGAATTCAGTACGTTATAGCTTGTATATAGATGTTTCCCCAAAGTCTCATGCATTTATAGGTGAAGCTTTTGGGAAATAGCTGGATGTGGCATGTGTCAATACGGATTAAGGGTGTGATTATGGGTTCAGTATAGTTCTCGATGTGGATAATGGAAGCCCCACCGTGGGAGTAGTGGTACCAATCAATAGGCTTATAACCTGGATGGAATATAAAGGAAAAGATGGAAGGCAGGCTTTGCTACCTCCTGTCTGCCATATTTTAGACTGTTCCCCTTCTTGGAGCCAGATGACTATGGACTGAAATTTCTACAAACTACGAATTAAAATAAACCTTTCCTTCCCTAACCTGTGAGTGTTGGATGTTTTGTCTCCACAATAAGAAAGTAACTAAGACACAATCCAAGCATGACAACAAGTACATTAAATACACATAAATCCCCACATGATGTGCAGGCTCCACCCCCAGGGTGTGCTGTGCCAGTGACTAAGTCTGGGCATGGTGCTGCACGCCTATAATCCCAGCGCTGGGGAGGCTGAAAACAGGAGGATCATTACGAGTCTGAGTTGTGTAGTGTGACCCTGTAACAAATACCTAAAATGAAAAAATATATATACATAAATCACAAACATAAATGTAAAATTAGAAAAACTTCCCCCATCTTTAAAAAACAACCTAGTTTTTAAGACACACTGAAAATGTGTGAAAAAAACGAAAGAAAGAAAAGAAGTCAGGATTCTTTTTATTTTTCTTCTTTCCTTGTGGTACTAGGGGTTGAATCTGAGCTACATTTCTAGCCCTTTTTATTTGAGATACTATAGTCTCTTACTAAATTGTCCAGGCTGACCTTGACTTGTGATCCCTATGCTTCAAGTTCCAGAGCAGATGGAATTAGAGGTGTATACCACCATCCCCAGCTAAGCAAATGTTTTTTAAAGGATAACAGTAAATTTCTCAGGCTTGATGTTCATATGGTTTCTGTGGCAATTACTCCATTCTGTCTTTCTAGCATGCAATTAACTATAGACAACACATATCTATATCTATATGTCTATATCTAGGTATACATATATA
>NW_004524888.1:42693-44122 GCF_000260255.1 Octodon degus | reverse complement strand
CCAGGGAAGTGCTTATTCCACTAAGCCATCTCCCCAGCCCCTCAAATATATTTTTTTAAAAAGTTTAAAGAAAAGGCAAGTTAGAAAAGAGGCCACACAGTGAGAAATGACAAGTACTAATAGTTGGAAGCTGAAAGAATGTATTTAAAATCAGAATAGACACTGCCATAAAGAAGGATAAACTTAAGACATTTCCAGGTAAATGGCTGCACCTTGAGATCATATTCTTAAGTGAGATAAATCAGACACACGTGTGTAAATACCATATTGTTTCTCTGGTATGAGAAAACAAAAGTGTAAATAAGGACCAAAACGTAGATTAGGTATTGTAAAATAGGAAGAAAACATTCAAATGGGAAACAGACAAAAGGAGAGGGCAGGGAGAAAAGAAAGAAGGGAAAAGTAAAGAAATGTGAGAAAGGAAGGAAAAAATGGAAACAAAGTTTTTGTAAATGAGGATAGGAGAGGCTAAAGAGAGGGTAGGGGAATGGGAAAAAAGAATCAAGTTATATTATTATAGGTACAAGTTCTCTATGATCATTGTGAATATATAAAATGTATCAATAAAATTTGATTAAAAAGCAGAGTAGACAAAAATACAAGAAATAATTATGTTTTACTGGAATATATATCTAAGAACATAATCAAGAAAACTCCCATGGAAAAGTTAACCATAAGAAAGATGCATTTTTGTAAAATAAGTTTATTGAGAAAGAAACAGCAATGAGAGTTTCAAAACAGGTTAGTAGGACAGTTACAATAATTAATACATTGCATATTGTTGTCTTCCTAGTAGTTACTCATAAAAGATACATTTTTTAAAACAGAAGTTTTGAAGCAGCACTTCTATAAAGAAGTATTGTCAATGAAATCAGAAACTCAGTGAAGGGGCTTTTAACAACAGATTAGTCAAAATGGAAAAATATATGACTGAAGTATAGATGTAAGGAACAATCAGGAAAAAGCACAACAATAAAGAGAGACAATATGGAGAATAATAATGAACCACATAAAGCTTGGCATGATGGCACACACCTGTATTCCTAGCACTGGGGAGGCTGAGGCTGAGGATTGCTGTGAGTTCAAGACCAGCCCGGGCTACAAAGTGAGCTCAAGGCCAACTTAAACTGCACAGTGAGTGAAGCCTTGTCTCAATAAGATTCCCCCCCACAAAAAAAAGAACACATATCCCAACTTCCAAATGCACATCAAGAGGAAATCAGAAAACAAAATCCTTCCAATATAAGGATGCACAATATCACGTACTCATCTCAATCTAACATCAAGGAAAGGGACGTGCCCATTAGCTCAGTTGTTTAACTGCTTGCTTAAGCAAAGCAGTCAGGCTCAGGATTCCGTGGTTCAATCCCCAGATCCTCATGCTTACCAGACATGCCCTTAGGTCATCCTGAGCCATTCACAAAAAAAA
>NW_004524888.1:32614-42587 GCF_000260255.1 Octodon degus | reverse complement strand
TGTAGTACATGATGTTTACATTCCTTGTGGGAAACTGGTATGTGTATATAACATATCTTAATTGTTTTTCCATCTGTTTTCCCTTCTTCCTTCCCTCCTCCAACTATCCTTTGACCCCTTCCTTTATTTCATTCATGTTTGCAGTACATACTGTTTAGATTCCTCATGTGGAGTTAGTGCATATATATCACATCCTGATTCCTTTTTTTATGCCTTATTCCTGTCCCACTCTTCCCATTTTGATTCTTTTCCCCTTTAAGAATACTCTATCTCCCTATTATCTTATATTTTGTTCTTTATTTTTACCCTGAGTTTCTCATACAAGAGAAATAATGTAAGATTTAAGCTTGCCTGATTTAGTTCACTTCACATTAAGGTGCATTCATTTACCTACAAGTGACCTGCCTATTCTTCTCTATAGCCAAATAGTATTCTATTCTGTGTAAATACCACATTTTCTTTATTCATTCATCTGCTGAACATTAGGCTGCTTCCAAGGTTTAGCTATTATATATTGTGCTGCTGCTGTACAAATATGGATATACATGTATCACTGTAATATGTCTTTAACCCCTCGGGGAAGATATGTAGAAAGGGACTAGCGCGGTCAAGTTTCTAGTTCTAGCTCTTTGTTTCTAAAAACAAAGGTTTTAGTTTTTTTGAGAAATTTCCATACTGATTTCCATAGAGTACATTAGTTTACATTCCTACCAATAGTGTAGAAGAGTTCTTCATTCCCAATAGTCTTTCTAGCAGTTCCAATGATTTGATTCTTGATGATAGCCATTCTTTGTGGAGCAAGGTAGAATTTCAGTACTATTTTAATTTGTATTTCTCTCATGGCCAAAGGAACTGAACATTTCTTCATGTATTTACTAGCCATCTGATATTTCGTCTGTGAATTTTCAATTCATTCTGCCTGTCAATTTTTTGATTGGGTTTTTATTTTGGAAGTCTAAATTTTTTGAGTTCTTTACATATTTTAGATGAGTCTTCCATTTGAGGAATTGCTTGCAAAACTTTTTCCCACTCAATATGTTATCTTTTCACTCAGTTGTTTCTTTTTTTTTCTTTCCTTTTGGTGGTACCAGGGATCAAACTCAGGACCTTGCACTTGCTAGGCAAGCCCTTATTCCACTGAGCTATCTCCCTGGCCTGTTTCTTCTGTTGTGCAAAGTTTTTCAACTTAACATGATCCCAACTGTTGATTCTTGGAACTATTTTCTGAACAACTAGGGTTCTGTTACAAAAGTCTTTACTTACACCTATGACTTTAAGAGTTTTACCCATCTTGTCCTCCAGCAGATTATTCTGATTTAACATTTAGTTCTTTGATTCATCTCGAAAATCACAACCTTTGCTGAGCCCATCAAAAATCTGAAGTCCCAAGTCAATCAAGTTAATTAAACATTTTACCCTCAAAGAAGACACGGGATACATAAGATCATCTTCGCTTGATAGAGGTAACTAGAAATCAGATCAAATTTTCACATATTCTTTTTGTCTGATTAGCTTTCTTTGTTAGTTGAAGCAAAGTCTCTCTAGGTTGTCCTGGCTGGGCGTGACTTGTGATCCTCCTGACTCAGCCTCCTAAGTGGTGAGATTACGGGCATGTGTAACAAAGCTTAGCTAGATTTTGGCAGTTCTTAAAAGCTGTGTAAATTTTGACAGATAGATACAATAGCACTGCACTAAAAAAAAATAAAAATGAAACACTGTGAGCTAACATATGCAAATCAGTAAAGAGTTACAGAAGAATAGAGAACAGAGCACGATTAACATTTGAAAACACATATTTGGAAAAAATTTTACATATATACTTTAGACATGAAACAATCAAATTGTGGTTTAAAAAAATTAGAAGAAAGATCTGAAGGTAGTCCCCAAATATACATATACCATACAATACATTAATACAGAGAAACACAGATAATTATAGGAGACATTTTGTCACAAATAACACAACCCAGAAAATAATAAAAGTTCTTTCTATCTTTCTTTTTCACTAGGGCTTGAACTTAGGGCCTTTACACTGAGCTACATTCTTGGCATATATTTTTAATTTTTTTTCTTTGAGACAGGGTCTTGATAAATGACTAAATAGCCCAAAATATGCTGGCACTTGCAGTCTCATGCCTCAGCCTCTCACAGTACTGGAATTACAATGTACAATTACCATTCCAGAGTGAAAAGTAATCTTTCAAAGATCTGAAAGAAAAGCTGTCAACAAGAAGTCTACTGCCAGGGCTGGTGAGATGGCTCAGTGGTCTAAAGCACCTACTTAGAACAAGCTTTAGCAAAACCCAGGGACCACAGTTCGATCCCCCAGCACCACATGCCAGCCAGCCGCCCCCTGGTGGGCTGAGCTGGCCACACACACACACATACACACACACACACACATAAATAAAATTTTTATAAAAAAAAAAAAAAGAAGTCTACTGCCAGCAAATACATCTTTCAAAAAGTGAAGACAAAGGAAGACTTCTCAGAGAAACATAAGATCACAGGATTCATTATAAGAGACTAGCACAATAAAAAGGAAGTCCTTCAGAAAAAAATGAATATATACCTCTTAGAAATATGAATTAACATGAATCAATGAACAATATTGGAAGTGGTTAAAAAAAAAAAGAATACACAAATTTTATTTGTACATGCTTTAAAAATAATTGGCTGGGGGACGGGGAGATGGCTCAGTGGAATAGTGCTTCCCTGGCAAGCACAAGGGCCTGAGTTCAATCCCTGGTTCTGCCAGAAAAAAAAAAAGAAAAAAAAAATTGGCTGGAGCAAAAATAACAATGCACTGAGACATTCATCGTCTGTTGAAAGTAATCTGTATGACAACAGTATAAAACGGTTGAGAGAGAAATAGAAAGCACACTGGTCCTTCTAAGTGCAATGGTTAGCCTTGAGTGTAAAAGGATAGTAAGGGCAGAGAAAGTCTTAAGAAACTTCCAAAAATTATAGGTACCAATTTTCAACTTGAAAAACCATAGATGTGCAAAGGAAAAATAAAAGTTCACACTTAGGAATAATGTATTTAAATTGCATAATAGCAGAAACAAAGAGGAAAGAAATTTAAAAAGAAAAGGAGGAAGAGGAGGAAGAAAAAAAGAAGAGGAGGTGGCGGCAGCGGTGGCAACTTAAAGTTTGGACTAAAATGCAGGTCCTGGGGGCTGGGAAAAAATAAATAAATGTAATAAAATAAAATAAAATAAAATGCAGGTCTTCTGACCTACGCTCACCTCCCTTTCTAAAATATTAGTGACTCCCCACAACAAAAGAACAGTCTAGAAAGATTACCCAAGAGCCTGAGAGCAAATGTCTACTAAGTTAATAATGAAATGCCCACTAGTTTAGGGGGACAGATACCCTACTCTTCTTCCTGTGTAATTTCCAAATAGCAGATGCTACTTGTTCAGCATGGTGTTGACAGAAAGCCCTGTGAGCTCTGTGTGACACCAGAGTACTGGTTTTCTTCCTATCCCTGTGTCTAAGGTCTTCTGGTTAGTTCTACTTAATTCATTTTTCAGAAACCATTCCTTAACAATTAGATTCCCAATATATGTGTCAACAGTAACTCTAGCATGTCACCCAGTCACAATTTCACATATATTTCTATAAGTATTTAATTTCTATCTGATTCCTCCAATAGACTATAAATTCCATGAGAATTGACTACGGTATCTGTTTATCTCACATTTTAATTTGGATGCCCAGCACACATCTAAATTACAGTGCATGTGCCTGTAATCCCAGCACATGGGAGGCTGTAAACAGGAGGATCACTACGAGTCCAATCTGCACAATGAGACCCTGTAGACTCTGTAGACCCTGTCGTAAAATATAAAAATAAATAAATCATACTAAGAAAATATATGTTTAATTATGAGCCACAGTAATTATTCTATGATTTCGGAGAAGACACACCAATTAAGGAAAAAAAATGGTAAACATAAAAACGTAGAGTGAAAATGTTCCCTAGAACAATAAATTTGTAAAATGACTTACCTAGACACAAAGTCACTTAGTTCTGAGTATTCTGAGGGCTCCATTATTATGGCAAGGTCAGTAATGACAGAAGATAATTTCTCCTTATTCTAAAATAAAGGTTAAAACAATTTATGTATTATAGTAAAGCAACTTTTAAAATGCCAAAAATACTTTTAAGTTATAAAAAATGAAATATCATAAAATAAAAAGTCAAGAAATAATGTTGAGGGGACCAGGGAGACAGCTCAGCGGAATAAGTGCTTGTCTGGCAAGCACAAGGTCCTGAGTTCGATCCCTGGTACCACAAAAAAAAAAAAGAAAAGAAAGAAAGAAAGAATATTGAAAGCATTTTTTTCCTAAAAGAATCAGACAAGCTCCTTACTCTACACTAACACCCAAAATAAACTCCAAAAATATTAAATACTGAAGTCATAAAACACTAAAAGGCAAAGTAATTTCACTGATGACTACATCAAGAGAAACAGTCTAAGCAAATCACAAAAAAAATTAGCCCAAACTATTATATAAAAATTCACAAACATGGGGCCGGGGAGATGGCTCAGTGGAATAGCGCTTCCCTGGCAAGCGCAAGGGTGTGAGTTCAATCCCTGGTTCTGCAAAAAAAAAAAAAAAAAATTCACAAACATGACAAAGAAAACTGAAAAGAAAAAGGCACAGGATGTGAACTAAAATATTTAGAAGTAAAAAACAGTAATTTACCTATAAAAAAGTTCTGCTCAATAATAGTAAGATAAATGTAAATTAAAACAATTAAGTGACATTTATATCTCTGAGCAAAGATCTTAAAATGTCATTGTTGGTACCAGGTGTGGTAGTACATACTCAGGAGGTTGAGACAGGAAGATAACAAATTTAGGGCCAACCTGTGCAACTCACTATTACCTTGTCTCCAAAAACTTTAAAAAGAGGTATGGATGTACAGCTCACTGGTAAAGAGCCCCTGGGTTCCATCATTTCCACCCCTTCACCAGGAAAAATTACAACTCTTATATATGCTAAAATCAAATTGATAGAACCCTTCTACAAATTATTTTGACAAAGAATATTCATCAAATATTCAGCTTTTCTGTCCCAGCAATTTGCCAAGAATCTAAACAAAAGTAATAAGAAATGAAGAAAATGATTTATGAAAAAAGATATTCGTGTGTGTGTATATATATTATATATATATAATATATATTATACAGATATGATAGCTAAGTTAATTTACTAGTAATTTCCACTGGTTAATTGAAAGGAACAATATCTTAGTGATCAATTGTGCATGCCTACATCTGTAACCTAAATAACTACTTTTAAGATATTAATATGAAATATAATAATCATTGTTAATTTCCTATGATCTTGTTTTGAAATTCTGTATCTTTTTAAAATTATCTTTAAAATTAAAAAAAAAATACATATACAAAGGAAAAAAAAGATTTCTGAACATAAGCTAAATGTGGTGACACTAGGTTTGTAAATCCTAGTACTCTAGGAGGTTGAGGCAGGAGGAGCCCAAATTTGAGCCTAGTCTTACAGCCCTCAGTTGTCTTTCTTCTCCACCACTTAAGGATTATGGATAGAGCTCTTCGAGAACAAGGTCTTACTAACTCTGTAAAATTTACATCTTCATGAAGCATCCTGTATTGAGTTTCGGTGTTCTGGTTCAACTATTGTAGCAAACAGATTTCTTTGGTACTTATGATAAGCATCAAAGAAATTGCATTCTCTTCATTTAAAAAAAGTCTCTATTTTTTCAGTCATTTTGTTCATTTTTCTGGGCTTCAGGGAAAAAAGTTACACAATCATACTTCATCTGCCAACATTTTCATACACTTCTACTTGTCTGCCTCACTGTGCTTCACAGACTGTGTAAGGCTGATATTACAAATACTAATTCTGATCGCTTGCAACCCCTCACATGCTTGGTGCTGACAACACCGGACGGTACCATTCAGGGAGAGAGCTCAATGTTCCAGCCACCTTTAAAACAACAGCTGTGCCAACACAGGTTATCATTCATACTCTGCATAGGTTTCCCTATAAAATAAACGTTTCAACCACACATGGTGACACATGCCAATAATCTCAGTACTTAGAAGCAGAGGCTTGAGGAACACAGAGAGTTTTGAGGTCAGCCTGGGCTATAAAACAATATCAAGGCCCCCTCAAACTGCATAGTGAAATCCTGTCTCAAAAACAACAACAAAAACTTTCAGGTCACTTTTGACTCTAACATTCTATTAATATGACTTGAGATACTTTGGTTCAAATAGTGTAGCATTAGTAAGATTTTATTATTTAATAATAAATATTTACAACATTATTAAGTGAGAGTTGCATTGTTCAGATTACTGTATTTTTTTCTGGCAGCTAAACATCACCCCCTAGTGGAAAGTTTGATTTTAGAAAATGAGAAGACAGAAAAATGATTTGCATGTTTTTCTATCAGTTTCAATATTAAAAAGTGCTCAATATGTAAAATGGTAAAACCATTTTAGAAAGCAAGTTGGCATCATCCATCTGAATTTACATGTACATTTCCTTTGACCTCGAATTTCTGGAAATGTATCTCTAAAACCATATTCACACAAATAGCTCTAGAATGGTAGGATTTACCAATGAGCAGCAAAATTTTGAAAATCACCCTCATCACCGCATTATATCAGAACTGTCAGCAACAAAGAAAAACAAGAAAATCCTTGGTTCTTTTCCTCTCCAAGCATGACTTCTTGGAGAATCCCATACAACAGATCCCTCAATCCTTGCTCATTCCACAGCTTCCTACAATTGTGTCAACATCTTGTTTACCAACTAAGTACTCAAGAATAGTAAAATTAAAACATCTCAGAGGGAAAGTGTTTGGTTTTTTTTTGGTGGTACCAGGGATCAAATTCAAGACCTTGCGCCTTATTCCACTGAGCGATCTCCCTGGCCCCTGAAAGAGCTTGTTCTTAACACAGCCAGGAAAAGTGTGCTTTTTCTGCAGCATAGCACACTAAAATCAAGCAGCCCCAATACCTTTTAAATGTGAACTCATATCAGCATTACTGGGTTCTGTCTTTCAAAGAGTAGCAAATAGTTATTCCCAGATTTATTCCTCCTATATTTAGTAAAACACACAGGACAGACCCTGATAATAGCCCTAAAATGTTACTCGTTTTTCTTGCCCCAGTTTTTCACTGGCTGAGGTGACAGAAGTATGCAAGTGGAAGTGAAGTTAAAATGTTACAGTTATTTCTCAGGCTATCTCACCACTAATGAGTACGCCAAACCACCTTCAGGCACAAGTCATCCTGGGAAGTACCATTGTTCACCTCAACTTTAGTAGGACAGTTTTCTTTCAACTAGATTTGTCAAACCTCCCAAGGATGAAGCCAGGCATGGCAATGCATAGCTGTAACCCTAGCTAGCACTCGGGAGGATGAAGCAGAAGGATCGCCACAAATTTAAGGCCAGCCTAAGGCCAGCCTAAGCCACACACTGAGTCCAAGACTAATCTAAACTGCACAGTGATACAATGTCTCAAAAAATCCATAAACAGAGGCTGGCCAAATAGCTAAGTGGATTGAATTGCCTGCAAGCAGGCACAAGGGATAGAGGTTCAATCTCTGAGCCTGATGGCAGGGCCTGCTGTGACGGCCCCACTCCCCGGGTGCACTGAGATGGGACTAAGAATGGGCATGGTGGTGCATGCCTGTAATCTCAGCTTATGGGATGCTGTAAACAGGAGAATCACTATGAGTCTGATCTAGTAGTAAGACCCTGAACACCCTGTGGACCCTTCCCTAAAATACAGAAAAAAAAAAAAAAAAAAAAGTCCATAAACAAATACATAAAATCTTCCAAAGGTGAGACTAATTCTGCTGAAAGCTTTACTTCTCTGCAGATAATCCATGAAACATATATCAGAAAAACCTTGCAAGACCCCAAAGACACTAGGATGTCCCAGAGCAGTTTCCCAGACAATGTATATACTAAAGTTCTCAGAAGTGGAACTGGACCTGAGGCTTAGACTTCACCAACCTGATTGGATTGTAGGTCTAGCCCATTAGTGGGTACCAGCATACAGGAGAACAACTGGTGTATCCCACTGAAGTCAAAATCATAATGGCCACAAAGGAAAAAGAAAGTACATTCAGTCAGACAACCATCTACAATAGGAAAACATCCAGAAAAAAATAGGTCCTGGCACAGGCTGTTCTGCATAAATGATACCAATCCATTTGGAAATGCTCTATTTCAGCCTTCAACATATGATTTTTATTGTCATGCAGAGCAATATCACCTTCACAACCCAGTACACCTCCAACGCCTGATACTCATAGGGAAAGAGTCTAATTTCCCTAAAGAGTGCACCATCCATGACTATAACACAAGAAAATGCTCAACTCTATGTTGTATCCTGCTCAACAGACCTTGGGAATGCCACATTGAATTTTCTCAGTCAACATAGCACTGAAGGGTGAAATAAGGCAAACGGATGCTGGGAATTCTGTCATCAGATGAGGGGTCAAATATCCCCTAGCCTGTCTTCAGCCTGCCCAGTCCAGGGATAGCAACTGGGTACTTAACACTGCAAAAGCTCTAGTCTCAGATACCTGGACCCTATCCTTGGAATTAGCCACCTATCCTTGGAGATACTTGGACCCTATCAATGGAGGATGTAGCTGTGTGACATCTGAGGAACAGGGTCCTGACTTCCTGATCAACTCCTGTTCTAATCAAAAGGTGACAGTTTGAAGCTGTTTTTGTAGCTGAAGACACTGGCAACAAGGATGAGGAATACTGGAACCCGACCCTGAGCACATGAAGGTAGCTTGTCCACAAGACTTGACTGCAACAACTTCTCTCCACACCCACAGTACGACTCTGATGAGGCAAGGCAGCCTAGCTATCCTTCCTGTTCTGTTCTCTATACACACTCCCTATAAGCCCAACTGGCAAAACAACTGGTTGAAACTGTTTTCTTTATTTTATTTTTTGCGGAACCGGGGATTGAACTCAGGCCACTGCGCTTGCCAGGCAAGTGCTTATTCCACTGAGCCAGCTCCCTGGCCCTGAAACTGTTTTCTTTAATCAAAGCATGTGATCTGTTCCAGGCCTCAAAACAATGCCTGGATCCCACCTTTCTCCATGCTAGCCTTTGAAGGTGTCTCAACTTGTTCTGCCCTATCCTGATGAGTAGGTCTATACATAACAATTCTGTCTGCTTCCTGATTATATAGTAAAGACTTAGCCAGTTAGCTCCCTCCCCAAGCTATGCTTTAATCTAATACATTTTGCAGATCATCTGGCCTCAAATAGCTTCAGCTGACTATGTTGTCAAATGATCATGACCTCATGAAAGGCCCCGAGCAAAAACATACAAATGAGTGAAATGATTTTGTTACTGTTATTTCAATATGTAAAATGTTGAAGAAATTTGCTAAGCAGATAATTAGTAGATAAAAGAGGGCTGGCTGATTAGCTCCATTCCAACTCTCAAAGCAACACCCCACTAGCAAAATAATCTTACCTCCTAGCCAAAAAAAAGGTTAGGATAACTCCATGCAAAGGCCCTAGGCCCTGTGTTCAACTGCCAGTATTGCAAAATTAAAAATTAATTTAATTAAATAGTGTCTATGGCCTGAAAAACAACCTTACCACATGCAGTTGCTGAAGTATTTTTCTTCACCTTTTTGTGTCTTTTTGAAAGGGTTTCGCTATGTACTTCAGACTGACCTTGAACTCACTTTGTAGCCCAGACTGGCTCCAAATTTACAGCAATCCTGCCTCAGTGTGTACAACCACACCCAACTTCTTTTTTTAAACAGTACAAATGTAGGGACTGGTGAGATGGCTCAGTGGTCTAAAGCACCTAATTAGAACAAGCTTAGCAAAGCACGGGGACCGAACAGGGACCGCGGTTCGGTCCCCCAGCACCACATGCCAGCCAGCCCCACCCCCTGGTGGGCTGAGCTGGCCACACACA
>NW_004524888.1:18025-19027 GCF_000260255.1 Octodon degus | reverse complement strand
GCTGAACTATTTGGGCAGCCCTTCCCTGACCCTTGTTGTTGTTGGTTTTTTGGTTTGGTTGGGTTTTTTTTTTTTTTCAGTTTTTTGAGACTGGGTCTTGCAGAATGCCCAGGCTACTGCTTGAATTTGTGATTCTCCTACGTTAGCTTGCAAAGTGCCTGGGATTATAGGCCCGCACCACCGCTGATGTCAAATTAGTCATTAAAATATTTTTTAAAAGCCGTTTTAGGGCTGGGGAGATAGCTCTACAGAGTAAAGCGCCAGCTTTGGCAAGCTCAGAGACCATGGTTCGATCCCTGGCACCACAGTGGTACACGCCTGTAACCCCAGCACCGGGGAGGCTGAAAACTGAGACCCCGTAACAACCAAACACTTTAAAAAAAAAAAAAGTTTGTTTTCAAGTGCCTTGCATGTTTGAGATGATACATCCTTGTTACAAAATTAATTATTACAGCCATTTCTTTCCTCTTCAATCAAGGGAGGTACCTGGATTTTGTAGCTAGATTTTTAGGGAGCTCCAGTTCAGCTTTGGTACCCCTTTTCTCTATCTTGGGCAAACTACTAAACTTGATTCTCAGGTTCCTTAAATTTAGAATGGGGCTAAGACCCGAAGCTACCTCAGAGACCTGTCAAATTCTGCACACTGTATTAGCCAACTTATCTCTTTATGTAAGTTACTTTTCAAAGGAAAGTTTTTGTTATTATTCCAAACGAAAGAACACAAAAAACAAAGGCCGGGCCGGCCAAATAGCTCAGCAGATTAAAGCGCCTGCAAGCGGGAGGGGGGCGGGGGTTCGATCCCCGGGACTGCCGAGCCGGCCCCGCCCCCGGGGCGAGCTGAGATAACAACTGAGACTGGGCGTGGCGGTGCAGGCCTGTAATCCCAGCTCTTGGAGGACTGTAAACAGGCGGCTCACTATGAAGTCCGATCTAGTAGTGAGACCCTGTAGACCCTTCCCTAAAATACAAAAACCAAAAAGGCCATGAATTACTGTCTTAGTT
>NW_004524888.1:12593-17925 GCF_000260255.1 Octodon degus | reverse complement strand
TTGCCAGGGAAGCGCTTATTCCACTGAGCCATCTCCCTGGCCCCAAAACAGGTGCTTCAAATATTAGAGATAGATTTTTTTTTTTTTTTTTTTTTGGCAGAACCGGGGATTGAACTCAGATCCTTGAGCTTGCCAGGGAAGCACTTATTCTACTGAGCCATCTCCCCAGCCCAGGATGATTCTTCAGTTCATATGTCCCCAGTAAATTGTACTCTGTATAATACTGTATCTGTCAATCTCTTTGTTCAGTCTCACAACCCTGTAAGACTGTTCTTCATACACTAAATCTATGTTGTTCCAAAACACTGTTAAAGGGGCCGGGGAGATGGCTCAGTAGAATAAGTACTTGCCTGGCAAGTGCAAGAGCCTGAGTTTAATCCTTGGTTCCGCAAAAAAAAAAAAAAAAAAAAAAAAAAACCACTGTTAAAGACAATAAACTGAACCTATATATTTACGTGTCTCTCAAAACTCCACCAAAATGATAGTGACAAGTGGTTATTGAGATATAACATGCATATATTTCAATGCATAAAATGCCCTTTTGGTGCTTATGGTGGTACATGCTTCCTCAGCCCTCAGGAGGGTGAGGCATGAGGCCAATTTTGGCTACATAGTAAGGTCAAGGCCAGGCTGATCAACAGTATGAGACAAAGACAAAAATCAAATGTCCTCTAAAGTTTATACTGCGTGTTTTTGGGGGGTTTGTTTGTTTGTTTGTTTTTGTGTTTTGTGCAAGGTCTCACTAAGCAGCTCAGACTCAGACTAGTAGTGATCCTCAAGTTTTCAAGTCTCCCAGTGCTAGGATTACAGGCATGTACCACAACTCCCAGGGACTTGACTGCCAGCTCAGCATGCACAGCATGCCTGGGGGCAGGGCTGGTGTGGCATGAGGTGCCAGGGATAGAACCCCGGTCCCTGTGCTGGATTAAACAGGCACTTAGTCTGCCGAGCTACTCACCAGCACTATACCTTGTCTTTTAATGTACATGTTTACTATGTAACCACCATCTTAATCCAGATATGGACAATTATAGAACCCTATAAGTTTCCCTCAAGTCCTTGTCTAGGATATTGCTTCTCTTCCAAGACTTAATACTATTCTAACTTTATGTGGGGACCAAGCTTTGCTAATGAAATTAGTTTTAGAAGGACATAATTCTGTAAGAGTAAAGAGAATAGGAAAAATAAGAGCAACCTAATTTCAGGAGCTAGGGACCAGAAAAAGTAGATACTGCAGTACCTGATAGATCCAGGAAAACTGACACCTAAATTAACAACGAGGAAAGCTCAAAAACAAGCTTGTTTATATAGCAGAATATAAACAGCATTCTGTGTCAGCAGCACCAAGTTACTCTGGATACCACACAAATTTGAGAATCAAAATAAAAAGACAGGGGCTGGTGCGATAGCTCAATGGAATAAGTGCTTGCCTGGCAAGCACAAGGTCCTGAGTTCAATATCTGGCACCTCCCCCCGCCCCCCCAAAAAAGACAAGTTAAAAATCTGTTCAAAATATAGTTAACAAGAAAAGACAGAACGGCTGGGGAGATAGCTCAGTGGCCTAAGTGCCTGCCTGGCAAGCAGAAGGTCTTAAGTTTGATTCCCAGACACACACACAAACACAAAAAAAAAAGAAAGAAAGAAAGAAAAGACAGAATGGTACAAGATGACACTATTTGCCTCCCAGTGAGATGTACAAGGTTAAGGAAAAGAAAAAAAATCATTGTACTATTCTCCTGCGAAAAGTATGTATACTTTGAAACTTTTCAAAAGGGAACTATGGGCAGGGTGGGAGTGAAGAACCAGACTAAAAGATAATCCATAAAATAGCCTTCAAAAATGTCAGTGACACAGAACACAAAGAACAGTTGACCAGATTAAAGGAATACAGAGATATGACAGCTACATGCAATGTCTGATTATGGGTTCAACCTAGGATTTAAAAACGAATTAGCTAAGGAAAATTCAATGCTACTAAGCTGTCAGTTCTTCCTAACTTGATCTATTGCTAATAGAATCCAATTGAAATTCCAGCCAGTTACTTTGTGGATAATGACAGATTGTCAAATTTAAATGAAAAGGCAGAGGACCAAGAGTAGCCAACACAGTAGGAAAGATTGCAGTCAGAGAACTTATAATGCCAAGTATTTGAGACTTAGTATAAAGTCATAGAAACTTCACATGTCTGCAACTCAGTTGCCCTGAATGCTGAGGCAAGGGGATTGATTCAAAGTTCAAGACCAGCAATTTAGGGGCTGGGGATTTAGCTCAATGGTAGAACACTTGCCTAGCAAGCTGGAAACCCTGGGTTTGGTCCTCAGTGCCAAGGACAAAAACTCAAACGAAGAAAAAAACAAAAAAGACTAGCAATTTGGCAAGACCCTGTCTCATTAGGTAAAATAAAAAGAGGTGGTGATAGAGCAGTACTACAAGAAGAAAAAGTTTCAATCATCAAGATAGTATGGTATTAATCAAAGCATTGACAAAAAGTACAGACACACAAAGATTTTATTTGTTTTTGATACCAGGGATTGAATTCAGCACCTTGTGCTTGCCAGACAGGTGCTTATGCCACTGAGCTACATCATCAGCCCTCACAAATATGTTAAGATGATCCTTGACAAAGGAGCAAAGGCCAATTGAGGATATCTTTTCAAGAAAAGATACTAAAGCCCAATTTGCAAAAGATAAATTTAGATAGTAACTTTACACCTATTCCAAAACTTCACTCTATATTATAGCGAAGACCTACATATAAAACACAAAACTAAAATATTTAGATGACAACACAGAAGAAAAGCTCGATGACCTTGGGCTTTGTCCATAAAAATAAATGTCTCAAAGGAGAGAAGAATAGGGAATGGGAATGAAAAAAGAATTAAGATGTTTTTGTACATATTCCAGTGCTGCACAAGAAATATAACTTATGTACTGTAAACATGCACAATTAAAAATCAAAATTCAGGAAAAAAGTGCCAAAAATATGATAAAAATGTAACGCTGCATGGAATCTTAGAAATAATCCACTATCTGAAGTTTACGTTTTATTGTTTTCTTTATGGAAGAATACTCTGGTCCCTAAGTTGCATATAAGCACATACAGTATGATCTTTCCTTTGGGAGACAGGATTTCATTATGCAGTCCAAGCTAACTTCAAACTTAGGACCCTCCTGCTTCAGCCTTCTGAGTGCTAGAGTCATAAGTATATGTCACAATGTTCCACTCAGAAGTGATAAATTTTAAGTTCAGTTTTCTTCAACCTGAAAATACTTTTTTTTTAATACAGAGTAAGGGCATGTTATTACCAAAGTTCACAGACACCAAAAGATGGTTTTCATTTCAAATAATCAATTCCCAAGCCTATACACTTATTTTTAGTAACACACTTTTAGAATAGGGAATGGTGTACATGCCCATTAAGCCAGCACTTAAGAGGCTTAGGCAGGAAGATCATTACTAGTTTCAGGCCAGCCTGGGCTACACAGTGAGTTCAAGGCCAGTCTGAGTTGCATAACAAGACCCTGTCTCAAAACACAAAAAACAAAAACCATATTTAGAGCTAATGAAAAGAACAAAACTTAAAAATTATAAAACTATACCTATAACTTTGCAGTCATACTTAACTTTGGACTTGAAACTCCTTACTAAATTTATAAGCCAACTTTTTTTTTTTAAATTTTTTTAAAGAATACAAAATGGTTAAAAAAAATTAGGAATGATACAAAATTTCATTGAACAAAGTAACAAGACGCTGAGGAGATAGCTCAGCAGTCTAAGTGCCTGCCTGGCAAGCACAAGGACCTGAGTTTGGGCCCCAGTACCACATGCTGTGCTGGCCCCAAGACCCCAGGTGCATGCCTATAATCCCAGCACTGGAGGGGCTCACACAGGAGGATCATATGATTCCAAGCTGCACAGTGAGACCCTGTACCAAATAAATAAATTTTTTTAAAACTGAAAAATAAAACCAAAAACAAAGTAATAGGAATTCAATAATGGTTGTTGTAATGCATGATGTTATCTTCACATTAATTGTTTAGGCTACCAGATAGAAATCTGAGGCCCATCCAGACAGCTCAGCAAACTAAAGCGCCTGCTTAGGCAGAGCACAGTGGCCTGGGGTTTGATCCCCTCTTTGGCGGGCTGTGCCAGCCCCACTCCAAGGGCGCACTGAGGTGGTGATTGAGACTGTGGGTGGTGGCGTGCGTCTGCAATTTGTGCTTGGGCAGCTGAAAATAAGAGAATCACTATGAGTCTGATCTACGTAGTGAGACCCTATAAACCCTGTCCTAAATTCATTTAAAAAAAAAACAACAAAAAACCTGCAAAACTGGTTGAAAAGTTATACGAAATTAAAAAGAAAAAAAAAAAAAATTAAGTACTGATACTTTCAATAGACCAGCAGAAACCAGCAGTATAATTATCCAAACATCCTACATACATACCTAAATATATCTTTTTCCTTCTTTTTTTTTGGCAGAACTGGGGATTGAACTCAGGCCCTTGTGCTTACCAGGCAAGCACTTATCCTACTGAGCCACCTCCCCAACCCTCCTTGCTTTTGTCACATTTTCAAATAGTGAACTTGTAGAATTTTAATTCAAAATTATGACAATTATGCCAGCCAAACAGCTCAGCAGACTAATGCGCCTGCTTAGGCAGAGTGCCTTGGCCAGGGTTTGATCCCTGGCATGCAGTGCCGGCCCAACCCCTGGGGTGCACTGAGGCAGTGACTGAGACTGGGCATGCTAGCACATGCCTGTAATCCCAGCTCTTGGGAGGCTGAAAACAGGAGAATCACTATGAGTTCAATCTACGCAGTGAGATCCTGCAGACCCTGTACCAAATACACTAAAAAAAAAGTTATGACAACCTATTTCCTATATATAATAGAGTAAGCTTCAAAACCACTGCTAGATTAAGAATAATGTAGCTGGGCACAATTAGGTATGTCTATTATTCCCAGCTACATAGGCCATTCAGGCAAGAAGACCACAAGTCTGAGGCCAGCCTGGGACATTTTGCAAGACCTTGTCTGAAAATAAAACTTTAAAAGGACTTGGTGTAAGTTAGTGATTGAGCTCCTGCCCAGCACGTGTGAAGCCTGGGTTCAATCCCCAGAACCACAACCTGTAAACAACAACAACAACTATACAATAAAAAATGCTACAAGTACCTACCTTCTTCTGCCATCTCAGTGCTTGTCAGATCCTCCGTTGTCTTAGAGTAATCTGTTATAGTGAAGCCAGTAAGCACACTGAGAAATGAAAGTTCTGATTCTAAATGTCTAAGATCACTTCTCAAGCGTTCTGAAGATTCCCATCCTGCAGA
>NW_004524888.1:1636-6028 GCF_000260255.1 Octodon degus | reverse complement strand
GGTGGCAAAGAGCAAGAGCGCAAGGGAGGGGTAGCAGCAGCTCAAGCAGCTAGCTTCTCTTCCCACCTTACATTGTAATGCAAATTACCTGCCCCAGGGCAGGCAGCATCCACACCCACAGTGATCAATCACAAACTCCAGAAGCTGCCCCAAGACTGCATGAGGCTTTGGGGGGACACTTATATACAAACCATAACAATTACTAAATCCGAATTGGATACAGCTGCCTGCCGAGGGCAAACTTTAGTTAAGGGAAGTAAGCAAAACTTTCTCAACAGTCACAGATGGCGAAAGGGAACCTGCCAAGACTTTCTCGAGGCTCCTAAGAGACGAGTTAATGAGCTGCAACGCGCTTACTACCAAGACCCATACGCAGCGCTGGCAACTCTGGGACCCGCCCTTAGGACAGGCTGTTCACGTCCTCATTTGGGAGCATCCCAGGCTACAGTTCCCAGCACAGGACCGGCAGGTAGTTGCAGTCCTCAGCTTTGAGGAGATTCAAAAGCCTCGCCCCGGGACGCCACCCACGGGCCACCTACCGGACTTGGGACGCATCCTTCCAGGGCGCCGGCCGCTGCTCGCAAGCCCGCTGCAGGGCTGCACTCTCCGCGTCCAGGACGGGCGCCTCGGCCCGCTCAGCCTCCATCTCCAGTCCAGCCCGGCCCGGGACCCTCCGCCACCTCCTCCACCGGATTCCTCCAGCTGCGCTTCAAGCCTCGCGCGCCCGCCCGGCGCGAACCATCGCGAAGCCATGTGGGGGAGGCGACGGAACTACGCATAAACCTAGCGAGCCACAGTAGTCACCGCGACACTCAGATAAGATTCCGAAGCCCTAACGTCGCTCCTCAGGTTGCCAAGTATGTCTCCGAACAATTCCTACCTTTCCGAGAGTTTGTTTGTTCCGATGTGAATCCCAGACCATCGGCCGCTCACCCCTACAAGTGGCGTTGGAGCTACCCGGATCCGGTCAAGAAAAGCGCTCTTTATTT
Source organism: Octodon degus (assembly GCF_000260255.1). NCBI lineage: Eukaryota > Metazoa > Chordata > Mammalia > Rodentia > Octodontidae > Octodon > Octodon degus. The sequence continues at coordinate 5,039 of NW_004524888.1, read as the reverse complement.
TGCTTCCGCTCACTAACGCTGACCCTTCCAGGGAAGGAGCCAAGGGACGTGCTGGTGCGCGTCTTTCGATAGACGTTAGGGAATTTTGGCTTGGGATCTTTTGTAGAGGTTGAAGGGAAGTTGGCGTAGGCTGGACTACGAGAAACGAAATAAATCTTTGAATACTGTGTATGAAAACGGAACCTTGGGAGGCTGGGTAGTAAATGGAGTAGAAAGGAAAAGAGAAGGCACGCGCTAGGGCACGTGACCAGAAGACCCGGGTCCACGCGGCGCATCTCTGAGAGACGGCGTGGTGAGCATTGGGGTCAGAGACAGGAAGTGGTGAAGCTGTTTGTCCTGGCTTCTTTCCCTTCTTGGGTCTTTTCGAAGGAAAAAGATAGGGGTGGGTAGGTTGGAGTCGGAAGCTATCGGGAAAAGGTACGCATTAACTCATCCACGCCGCAGGGCATGCATTGGGCTCTTGAAGCTGTTTTGTGGTCTCAAAGGGTAAGAACAAGCTAGGCGCTGAAGGAGAGGAGAGATCTAAAGGGTGTCAGACCTCAGTACCGCTGGAAAACTTCTTGAGTTCCTTCTAATCCGTCAGAATTGTCACTATAGTAGTAACTCCCGGATCTGAAATTAGATCCGTATTAGCTACAGTAGTTGTCATATCAGTTGCTCTTTTTGTACTTGAACAGCACTTTACAGTTTTATTGTCCTGTGGTAATGTAATTGCTGCATATTTTGCTACTCTTAAGACCGTGGAGGTCCTAGAGAGGTGTTTTTCTTCTTTAGCGTTAAGAGAAAAAAAAAAAAAAATGTGTGAACAAATAAAAGATAGCTAAGCATGGTGGCACAGGCATGTAATCCCAGCTACTTGGAAGGTTGAGACACTTGCCGCAGTCCAGCTCAAAATAAGGGCTGTATAGCTCAGTGTTGGAGTTCTTGGTTAGTGTGCATGAGGCCCTTGGGTTCAGGCCTCACTGAAAATTAAGCACCCAATAATGTGAATAAATAAAACAGGTACTGTATAATGACTTGGAGGGGAAACATCTGTCTATATGTGTGCTTCCATAGTACATATGGAAAGAATGTAAATGTGGGCTTAAGTAGTCTCCAGGCATAGTATTGGTAGCTGTACAATAGGAACTAAAAGTTAACACCAGCAGACCAATGCAGCATAGAAGGTTCAGGGTGTTGCTTGTGAGAAGAACCATAAGAAAGAATTCTTCTATGTGCTGAAAATTATCTTCCTACTAGAACACACCGAGCATATGACCAGCTTTCATGACAGCCAGCAGAGAAACAAAGCGCCTTTTCGTGGGTGGCCTTAGCCAAGCCGTTTCTAAGACCGATCTACAAAATCAGTTCAGCAGATTTGGGGAGGTTTCTGATGTGGAGATCATCACACGAAAAGATGACCAAGGTAAGTTTATAATTTGTCATTGGGTGGATAAAGGAAAACTCAGGCCAAATATTACAAAATAAAACAATCCCAAAGGTAAATGTTAATTAACTCTGAATGATGGAATCCAGGAGTGCAATGTATTAAACAGAAATTGATCAAAATTAATATCTGAAATTGGAGAACATCTAAAGAATCTGATTTTAGAAACAGAGCTTCCATAACTGATTAACTGACATTTTCTTACTCGTTTTTCTTTGATAGTCATGCTTAGAAAAATATAATCTTAGCTTAGCATGGTTGTATATACCTATATCGCCAAATAGGCATGTAGTCAAACAGGAGTGGTGGGAGGTGGTCTCTACAACTGTTGATCAGTACAGGCAGTTCATTCTGCATGTTATTGAGGACTCTTGTGGATTTGATAGCACTCTGGGAGGCTGAACCAGGACTATCTCAAGTTCAAGCCCAGTCTGGATATGTTAGCTATTTAGTTAAACCGTGTCTCAGAATAGAGGAAATGTTGAGGACATAGCTCAGTGTAAAAATCTTAGATTATATCCCCAAAGATAACGTACCTCCCCAAAAAGAGAAAAATATAATCTTTGTATCTTATGAAACATAAATTAGGTTTGTTTTTTTCAAAGAATGTTTCTAAGAACATCTTTTAAACTTAGAAAGTTAATTATTTTACATTAAGACTTTATTTATTTTTTTTCTTTTTTAGGAAATACACAGAAAGTCTTTGCATATGTTAACATCAGAATAGCAGAAGTAGACCTGAAAAAATGTAAGACCATGACATAATTTCTGTGGTATTTGTGCTTTGATGTCACTGTGTAACTTGGAATAATTTTGTCTCTGAATCTAAATCACAGTAACTTCTTCTAAATTATGGCCATAGTTGCTGGGCATGATGGCACATACCTGTAATCCCAGTACTTAGGATACTGAGGCAGGAGGATCTTTGTGTGTTTGAGACCACCTTGGGCTACAAAGTGAGCTCAAGGCCAGCCTGAACTGCATCGGGAGACCTGGTCTTAAAAAGACAAAATTAATTAATGAATTATGATTATGACCATAGTTAAGAAATTGTTGTATCCTATGTCTTGCCAGGGTTTGGTCAGTTCCATTTGTGTCTGCAAACTGTAGTAGCATATGGCAAGTAGGGTTATTTAAAATCTGGTTTTCTCAAATAATTTGGACAGGGGTCAAAGTTTCATGGAAATGCCGTTATCTTACTGAATGTGTGGACACACAGCTCTTCAATGTATTCTGTTCTTAGGCATTGTTGATAAATACTATTGAGACTATAGAGTATTCCCTCACAAGCTCATCTTTAAAACTGTGATACCTCTTATTATTAACTAAAAGTGAATGGTGGCCTTCAGTGAAGAAGGAAGGGGACAGAATTTATAGTGGTGCTGAAAACTGAGTTGCGAACTCAGCAAGACCCTGTCTCAAAATAAAAAAAAATTTTTAAAGAACTGAGGATATAGCTCAGTGGTTTGATCTAATACTGGAAGAAAAACAAAATCAGGAGAGGGCTAGACCTGTAGATCCTAGATATGTGAGGCCATAGAATCCATAGCACAGCAACAACAACAAAAAAAAAGTCAAGAGAACTTAAAAATTTGTAATAGTAGGTTCATGCTTGGAGTGCCTGTTATTCTGGTCTTCTGAATACGTGCTGCTTGTCATGACACGCCAGTTGCTACTGTGCTGTCTCTCAGGTAGATGATTGTTTAAAAAGGAAGGCAGTGGTAAATGAAGGCAGGAGACAGGAAAAGGAATGTTGCGGGACTGTCCTGCTACAATGCTGTATATGGTTAGATTTCTGGACTTATGTGTAAACATATATAATTCTTCCTATTTTTTTTAATATATTTCAATTAAAAAAATTTTTGTCATATTCTGTAGGGACTTAAAGTTTAACATATCAATGCTTGATGAAAAATAACCTGTTCCATGTTATGTCTAAGATGTTTGATATTCAGACAGATAGTGAGGTTAAGCTTA
>NW_004524888.1:0-878 GCF_000260255.1 Octodon degus | reverse complement strand
GAAATGTTAGTTCTTATGTAAGAATTTCCAACATGAATATCTGATTTCCCAAGACATCTACAATAATTTTAAGATGTATTAAAAAATAAAAATGGAATTAGCTTTAATTTCTACAACAAAAAAGTAAATATCACATAATATTTTATACTAAGAGATGACTCAAGAAATCAAAGCAGCTGGGGAGATGGCTCAGTAGACTAAGCACTGGCCTGGCAATTGCAAGGTACTGAGTTCAATCCCCGGTGCCCCCCCCCCAAAAAAAAAATTAAAAAATCAAAGCATACAGAGGGTAAAGACTCAAAGGAGTAAGAAACATCAAAATCTCTTTAAGCAATACTACACCCAGACATTCTTCAATGAGATCATATAAACTTATTGTGGGGGGGGAGAAACTTTAGCTAATAATTGCATCAGATTGTTGTACTTTTTGTCACTCATTATTTCCTTCAAATTCTCTGCTATATTTCTGTCATCTTAAAAGATTCCTTCCTTGGATTCTGGAGCATGACTATCCCAATTGTCATGTTCTATCTTGGCTTGTCCACTTCGGATTCTTGTCACTAACGTTAGGGAAAGTCCCTAAAGCTCTTGCCTCAGCTGTCCTAATTATGTATTCTTTTGCTCAAAAGGAGCACTCACTGATTAGCCTCAGCCCCTTCAGGCCACCACGTCCTATAATATACCTCCTATATGTCTCTTCTGCATACAAGCTAGGATATTTCACAACATATTCTATGGCCTGATATCTGAATCTACTATCATCCTTTCTGTTTTCTCCTTAGTCTTCTATTTCTAATTCCACAACATTATCCAACACACTTAGACCTTATTTATATGTCTCCTGTAAACCACATAATGCCATATTTACGCTGAGGACA
>NW_004524887.1:1602106-1609202 GCF_000260255.1 Octodon degus | reverse complement strand
TTTTGGGGACCTGGTGTTTTTTAGTTCTTTATAGATTCTAGAGAGCAGACCCTTGTCTGAGTACTTATTTGTCATGATTATTTCCAAATTTGTAGGTTGCCTTTTCACTTTATTGGTAATTTCTTTTGACGAAGCACTGGGATTTTAGATGCACATCACCACACCCAGTCTCAGTGTGCCCTGGGGTTGGGGCTGGCACTGCACATTATGAAAGGATTTCCTGGCCCCTGAGTCTGCCAAACCAGGTGCTTTAATCCATCGAGCTATCTGGCTGGCCCTTTTGTTTTATTTTAAAAAGGAAAAAACAAAAAAAAAAACAACAAAGGAAAAAGTATAGTAACATAGAACAATAAAAATGGTACAGAATTTCAAAACAATAGAAAATTAACAATGGTTATGATATCATGCATTATCATCAAATTTATTGTTCATATTACCAGATATAGGCATACCTGACTGATCAAGCAATTGAACATTAACTTTTTCTTTCACTAAACCTTAATTTTTTCCCTTGTCCTTTTTACTTTTTTTTAAATTTAGTTGAAAAAGTATAAAAATAATAGATGAGACATTACAAATAACTCACATTTAAAAAAATAAAAGGCATTCAACTGTTGTTATATTGGTCATTGTTCTCAGTGCAGTTGTTCATATCACAGATATTAGCATATAGAGTTGGTCAAAGTAAAAATAGAATAAATATTGAATGCTATCTTTGAAAAACTAATAGAAATTAGTTGTACAGTCATCTCTGCTAGCTCATGTATATACTTACATGGTCTTTTTCACTTTCTTTTTTTCCTTTGTTTCCTCCTTTCCTTCATCTCAACTGTTTATTCCTTATGTTTGGTTTCTTTCCATATAAGTGTGTGTATCTATATCTATATCTATATCTATATCTATATCTATATCTATCTATACATATATATATATATATATGTATATATATATAGCACTTTTCAGATTTTATTTTTTCAGGTTCTTACACTAATGAGACAATACAGTGTTTACACATGTGGGTCCAACTTAATTTACTATTTGCATCCGTTGTATAAAAATGCCATATCATTTTTACCCATTCCTCAGGTATGGGTATTTGAGTCGTTTCCAAAGATTTTGCTGTGGTAAATCATGCTGCTATAAACATGGGTGCACATATGTCACTGTGGTTCGATGCTTTTAGTTCTTTTGGAAAAATACCCAGATGGTGAATAGCTGGGTTGAATGGGACTTACAATTCTGGTTCTTTGAAGAGTCTTCATACATTACTTCAAACAGTGAAGAAGGGCTCCTTTTTCTCCACAGCCTCTCCAGCATTTGTTATTCATGGATTTCTGTATGACAGTCTTTCTTTCTGGGGTGAGAGGATATACTACATAAATTTAAGTAATACAAAAATCACTTGGTTGAATGAATGATACAGAAAAACTTTTGAGAGAATCCAACTTCCATTCTTATAAAACCCCTGAAGAAATTAGATGTAGAACAGCCTTATCTCAATCTGTTGAAAAGAATTCATGACAAACCAGTAGCCAAAATCCTTTGAAATGGGACAAGCCTGAAATTTTTCTCTCTATTGTCAGGAACCAAGCAAAGACGACTTATAACTGCTTTTGTTCTATGTAGGACTTGAAACATTAGCCAGAGTAGAATGGTGGGAGAAAGAAACACAAAGCTTCCATTAAAGAAGATAGAACTCAAATCATCCTCACATGCTGATGACATTACACTCTATATAGAAGACTCAAAAATTCCATTAAAATACTGCTACAGTCAATTAAATTTGTCATTGTAGCATATAGTAAATCATTATACACTGCAAAAGTCAGTAGCATCTCTCTATACCAATAATGAGCCTATTAGAAATAATTACATCTATACTATTCACAGCAGCATCAAGAAATATCTCAACAAGTTGTAGTACTCTGAAAAGGAAGACCAAAGAAAACAGAAGAAAAGAAAATATATCCTGTGTTTCTGAATAAGCAGAACCAATATTTCCAAATTGGCCATTTAAAATGATCTTGAACAAAATACCAGTAGTATTCTTTATAGAACTAGAAAAGCAATCCTAAAAGTTTTATGGAATGAGAGAACATGAATAGCAAAAGCAAACCTTGGCAACAAAAGCAAAACAATTATCACATCCCTGTTCTTAAATTATATTACAAAGCTATAGTACTAAAAACAGTAGGTTACTGGCCCAGAAAGAGACATGAGGATCAGAGTAACATAATAGAAAATGCAGAAACAATCCCAGACACTTTTAGCTGCGTGAAAAGACCAAATACATACGTGGAGGAGCAGGAAACGTGGTCATACACCTGTAGAAGATTAGCTGTAGACGTATCTCATAGTATGTACTAAATTAGAATAAAAATGGATCAAAGACTGAGATATTAAAACAGAAACAATCTGCTGACAAATTAAACAGACAAAAATTTTCAACACATAGGCATAGACAAAGGTTTTCTGAAGCAAATTCCTGTTGAGAAAGAGAAAATGTAGAATCAACAAATGAGGACTTGGGGAGATAGCTCAGTAGAACAAGTGCTTGCCTGGTAAGCATAGGGTCCTAAGTTCAATCCCCAGTACTGAAAAGAAAAAAAGAAAGAGGATATAACAAAGGAAATAACCAAAAAAATCCATGGTCAAACTATGGAATAGGAATCAGTTTTTATCAACTGCATGTCAGGTAAAGGGCTAACATCTAGAATATGTAAAATATTCAAAATAAAAGACCCTGTCAAAAAATAAGGGCATGAAATTGACAAGGAGTATGCAACTGTCCAATAAATGCATGAAAAAATGTTAAACATTTGTTCAAACAAATGTTTAAATGGTACATAGTTTCTCTTTCTTGAGAAATCCAAAGGTATAAAGAATAAAATATAAGATACAGAATGGGAAACACAGGGATAGATCTTTTGCAAAAGGGAAGAAAGACATCAGGCTATAGAGGGAGAGCAGGGAGGTGGCAGAAGGGAAGTAAAAGAATTAGGTTTTGCTGTGTAGCTGTGTCAGCTTCCTTAATGCTGGTAATCTGTGTGTATTTTAGACATGTACTAATAAACAAGATATTTCAAGTAAAAAGTTAAAAAATGTATTTAAGAGAATAAAAGAATAAATTTAAAATTCTATTCTTAGAGGCAATTTGTTTAAAAATAAATATCCAATGACAATTAAAAAGTATAATAAGTCATCTCTAGTGGATAAGAAATATTTAAACAATTATTTCAGGTAGAAAGAAAACTTTAATATAAATGATCAAAATGAAGGAATTAAGGGAAAATGAAATGATAACAGTATGAATGAAGACATTTTTGTTAATATGCACATATGTTAAAAGGCAATTAAATGTTAAAGCAAAAAAGTAAAATTGTATTTTGTGGAGATGAACTATGTTTAAAAATAAACTTACAATAGCTGAATAGGAAAGAAAAATAAAAAGAACATGATTTGTTGTCAGAATCCTATATCTGAAGCAGTATAATCTCTTCAAGATAGAATCTGACAATTTATTGATAGTTTGCATTTTGATTTGTGTAGCTGGTGCCATACCAGTTTGTTTTTCTTTCAGGACTCTATTTAATGCTGGGTTACTTTTCTATTAAAACGTAAGAGGTTATCACAAAATTAGAGGTTTAAATGATACCCATTAATAACTTACATCTGATCTGCAAAACTATAAGCTATAAATGGGTTTTATTTAAACTTCTGTAAATAAGCCTATCCATAGAGAGAGAAAAAATGAACATTGACTGCCTCTGCTTGCCAAGGATGAGAAAAGTGTTAATAAGAAGTGACTGTTTAAGGATGTAGGATTTCTGTGTGGGAGGATAAAATATGTGAGTTTTTTTTTCATCTTTTAAACAGTTTTTTAAAGGAAATAAAAAGTAGTAATAAAAATTAGAAATGATACAGATGGGACTGGGAGATAGCTTGGCAGACTAAGCAGCTACCTGGCAAGCACAAGGACCAGAGTTTGATCCTAGCTACTAGAGGCTGTATAGGCCCCGTGATAACCCGAAACCCGGCGTGGTTGTGCAAGCCTGTAATCCTAGCACTGTGGAGGCTGAAAACAGGAGGACCACTATGAGCCCAAGCTGTGTAGTTAGACCCTATACCAAATTAATTAATTAATTAAAAAATTTTTTGTTATTATTCATTTATTTGGTACCGGGTCTAGCTACGCAGCTTGGACTTATAGTGATCCTCCTGTCTCAGCCTCCCCAGCGCTGGGATTACAAGCATGTACCACCACTCTGAGTTTTGGGGCCAGCATGGTGCACCAGGGGTTCCAGGACAGCAAAGCGTGTGGTACAAGGGATTAAACACTGGTCCTTGTGCTTGTCAGGCAGGTACTTAGACCACTGAGCTATCCCTCCATCCCAAGAAAACATTTCATATGATTTCATTCTGGTGCAATTTGATTATTGTGGCTATTATTGTTTTTCTTTTTTTCCATAATTTTATTGATAAACAAATAGCAATGAGACAGTTTCAAATCAAATTGGTAGGACAGTTTCAATAATTAACACATTGTATACATTCCTCCCATTGGTTAATTGTTGTATAAGATGTGGACATGGTATCCTATCTACAAACACCATTAGAACAAATCACTCTATTCATTAAGAGAATGTAACTATATATCTATCCCAACCACCTTGAATACACAGATACAAAATGGACATTCATCTGTGTACGCTTTTTTAGTTAAGTTCCGTTATTTGAATATTGTAGGTGTGTTAACTCAGCAAAATAATCCAAAAGAGTTCATTAGTCCCTAATAGTATAGGGTCTTCTGCTTCACTGGCAATGTCAGAAATTGTTGACCTGAGTCCCCTATAACTCAACATAATAGCATGGCTTTACTTCTTATATTTCATTTTTATACTATTCTGCTGGGTGGATAAGACCAAGGTAAAGCAGGACCTATGCAACAAGAGTTGTAGCTTTTGAGTCTGATAAGGTCAGCGAAATCCCCTCAGGATTTATCCTGAGATCCTGTACCTCAGATTGTAGAACCTTTGTCAGTGTCAGCCATGTGGATGAGTCACGGCCATTGCTTGGCCAATGAGCTCTCTGTGAAAGCCTGAGAGAATGTTTTCTCTCCATGTGACTCTCTTTAGGCACACTCTACATCATCAATCACTTTCCTCTTTGGCCCCATAATCTTCTTGATCAGAAAATTTGGGACACTACTGAGTTATATGACGTTACAGTACAAGTTCTCATAGGTCCTGAGTCTTACTTGACCTTGGAAGGCTAGGGCTAAAATGTTGGCTTTCTTTGCGGCCCTCCTTTTTCTCTAATTATGGTCTGCAAACTTAGGTTGTTAACCATCCAGAAGACAAGCTTATTGTTATTACCATACAACTTAGGCTGTTAAGCTTAACCTCACCATCTGTCTGCATATCAAACATCTTAGGCATAATATGGAACAGGTATTTTTCATCAAGTATTGATATGTTGAACTTTAAGTCTCTACAGAATATGATAAAAACATTTAAACATTAGAATATATTTTAAAAATAGGCATAAAGAATTATATACTTCTTATATTTACACATAAGTCCAAAAATCTCACCATATACAACCTTGAAGCAGGACAGTCCCACAGTATTCCTTTTCCTGTCTCTTGCTTTCATTCACCACCCCCTTCTTTTTGAACAACCATCTACCCGAGAGACATCCTAGCAGCACCTGGCATGTATTCAGAAGACCAGAATGACAGGCACTCCAAGCATGAAACTACTATTACAGATTACCATCTGCAGTGCAGTTGCTTAGTTCACAGGTATCAGTATATATAGTTAGTCAGGGTGAGAATCTTTCCACTTAACTGCTAGATTAAAAAATCTTCTGGACACTCTCAGGATCATTGCCTTGCCCATCTTCTACATATAACTGAATTGTTTGACAATGTCATGTTGCCTAGCTCTTCTCCTTTCCCTCTCCTGATTAGTTAGTCCTCAAGATCCTGCTTTCCTTATACTTGTATTATACCTTTCTATTTGTATTTCTTCTTTGGAGTTCTTATACTAGGGAAACTATATGATATTTACACATGTGTGTCTGGTTTATTTCACTTATGAGTATATGTTCAAGTGGCATCCACTTCAATACAAAGGCTTCGAGTTTATCATTCTTAATAGCTGAATAATACTCCATTGTGTAAAAATACCACATCTTTTTCAACCATTCTTCAGGTGATGGGCATCTTGGTTGTTTCCAAGATTTGGCTATCACAAATTGTGCTTCTATAAACATAGGCATACATATATCACTATGATACAGTGTTTTCAAATCCTCCGGGAAAATTCCTAGTAGAGGAATAGCTGGTTTAAGGGGGATTTCCAGTCCAAATTTTCTAAGGAGTCTTCACACTGATTTCCATAACGATTGCACCAATCTACCTTCCCATCAGCAGTGGAGAAGGGTTCCTTTTTACCCACAGCCTCTCCAACATTTATTGTTGGTTGATTTCTTTATGATCGCCATTCTTTCTGGGGTGAGATGATATCTCAATGTGGTTTTAATTTGCATTTCACAGATGGCTAATGATGTGGAGCATTTTTTAAAATATATTTATTCACGTCTTTAATTCCATCCTCTGAGAAGCATGTGTTCATCTCGGATGCCCATTTCTGGATTGGTTCTTTAAATTTTGGGGCCCTAGTGTTTTTTCAGTTCTTTATAAATTCTAGAGAGCAGACCTTTGTCTGAGTACTTATTTGTCATGTTTTTTTCCAAATTTGTGGGTTGCCTTTTCAATATGATGGTAATTTCTTTTGACCTGAAAAGACTTCTCAGTAAGAGCAGGCCCCAGTTGTTAATTCTTTCAGCTGTTTCCCGTGCAATTTGATTTTTGTTCATGAAGTCTTTGCCTACCCCTATGTCTCCAAGAGTTCCTCCTACTTTCTCTTCCATGAGATTTAATGTCTCTGCTTTAATGTTTAGATCTTTAATCCATTTTGACTTTAGTTTAGTGCATGGTGATAGGCCTGGGTCAAGTTTCAGTTTTCGGAATGTAAAGAGCCAGTTTTTCCAGCACCATTTGTTAAAGAGGCTATCTTTCTTCCAGTGAGTA
>NW_004524887.1:1597267-1598410 GCF_000260255.1 Octodon degus | reverse complement strand
TCATTTATTTCCAGTTTCATTGCACTGTGGTCAGATAATGTGCATGCGATAATTTATTTTTTCTTACATATACTTAAGCATGACCTATGTGCCAGTATGTGGTTATTTTAGTAAATGAGCCATGTGCAGCTGAGAAAAATGTGTATTCAGCTGTGTTTGGGTGGAACACTCTTTATATGTTCTCCAAGTCCATTTGTTTCAAGCACTGATTCAGTTCTGTTATTTCTTTGCTAAGTTTTTGTTTGTCAGACCTATCTTTTTGGGATAAGGGTGTATTAATGTCTACTGTTAAAATTGTGGTATTGGATATTAGGTTTTTCATGTCTGTTAAGATTTGCTTTATATAGTTGGGTGCTCCCGTGTTTGGTACATACATATTTATGAGTGTTACCTCTTCCTCTTGAATTTTTCCCCTAACCAGTATATAGTGGCCTTCTTTATTTTGCTTGATCATTGTTGGTTTGAAGTTGAGACTGTCTGAGAATAGGTTTGGAGCCCCCCCTGTTTTTCTGAGGTGCTGGGGCATGTAGTATTGTGTTCCATCCTTTGACTTTCAGCCTATGAATGTCTTTCTGAGTTAAATGTGTTGTTTGTATATAGCATATTGTTGGATTTTGTTTCCTAATCCACTGTGCCAGTCTATTTCTCTTAATTGGTGAATTGAATCCATTAACATTGATGGTTACAATTGAGATGTATTGACTTACGGTTGCCATGTTATTTACCCATTGTCATTTAATTCTTTTTCTCCGGTGTTTAATTGCTTGCCCTGTTTAGTTGGTTGCTTCTGATCTCATTCGTGGAGTTCTGATCATTTTGTTCCTTCTCTTGAATATCTTTCAGTAGCCTGTGTAGGGTTGGCTTTGTCATCACAAAATTCTTTAGCTGTTTTTTGTCATGAAAGATTTCACTTCTCCCTCAAACTTGAAAGAGAGTTTTGCAGGGTATAGTAGTCTGGGTTGGAATTTGTTTTCATAGAGGACTTGAAGTACTGTGCTCCATGCTCTTCTTGCCTTCATGGTTTCTGAAGAGAAGTCGGCCATAATTCTGATTGGTTTTCCTTTGAATGTGATCTGCTTCTTTTCTCTAGGGGCTTTCAGTAGATTATTCTTGTGCCGAATTTCTGGGATCTTGACTATTATA
>NW_004524887.1:1565153-1588223 GCF_000260255.1 Octodon degus | reverse complement strand
CTTTCTGCTGTTGCTTATTTACTATCGACACTATTAATTCATGCATTTGAGCTGAGCTAGTGTCCTCCTCACTTGTTCTGAGTGGGCATTGGGTTTCCTCCATATATTTCTGCATTTGATTCTTTACTGCAGCTGTTATGAATTCTGTGATTTCTTTTTTTATTTTCAATCTGAATTGCTCTATACCTTTCAGCAGCTGTTTCTTTATTTCGGACGCCGTTGATTCATTGCTTTCGGCTGTGTGATTCCCAATTTGTTCTGTGTTAGTGTGCTTTGCACTTGTCACGGGTGGGCTTGGGTTCTGCAATTGCATTTTGTTCCTTCTCGTCATTTTGTGTGGCACTGTCTTCTGACCTTTTTTGTTGATCTTTGTTGCAGTTATAACCTGAGCACATACTGAAGTTAAGGTTCCGATCTACAATGTTTGGATTTATCGAGCTGTGTCTGGCTTGGGTCTGGCTGCTGTGCTCAGCTCCTTCCTGCTGCTGCCCTTGGGGGTGAATCTGTTGCACTCCTCTGGCAAGACTTTCTGCTCCTGGACTAGCTGGGTGGTTCTATCCTCTACACTCTCTGCAGGGATTTCAGCTGCAGGGTTTCACCCCAGGCCTGTAAGCCTGGCCTGAGCTGAGCCTGGAGGGGACAAGGTGTAGTAGCAGGAAGAGGCAGCCCTCCCATACACTCACCAGGCCTAAGCTAGGACTGAGTCTTGGGGTTTCCGGAATGCAGCAGAAATTCTTACTCGGTGGACGAGGTGGGGGAGGTGCTGCGGAGTGGTGGTGGGCATCCCAAGGGGGTGGGAGATGGTCTCACCCAGGCTCTGCCTGGACTGGGACCAGTGGTAGGTCCCGCCGGTGCAGGGTAGCTGGAAGCTCTCCCACACTCTCAAGGGGCCTGGGCTAGGACTGCGTCTGGGAGTTCCCGGAAAGAGGCAGAAATTCCTACTTGGTGGGCATGGTGGGGGAGGTGCTGTGGAGTGGAAGGGGGCATCCCACGGGGGTGGGAGAGGGTCTTACCCATGCTGCGCCTAGGCTGGGACCAGTAGTAGGTCCCGCTGGTGCAGGGTCACTGGAAACTTTCCCACACACTCACTGGGCCTGGGCTAGGACTGGAATTAATTAAATTTTTAAGAAAGGGAATGATCCATATTTTCACTAAAAATTACAGGAATTAAACAGTGATTGTTATATTGCATATTGTTGTTCTCAAATTAGTTACTCATGTTACCAGACTTGTAAGCATGCAAAATTGGACAAAAAATTATAAAAAAATAAAAAGGAGAGAGAAAAATTAAACATTAACTGCTCCTTTCAGTAGACCAGCAGAAATCACAGAACAATTATCCTGGTTATCCTATGTATATACATAAATATTTATTTTTCCCTTTCTTTTCTCCTTTCCCTCATCACAGTTGTTCCTTCTTTTGAAGTTTCCTTTCCTTTCACAATATCTGTTGTACCTTTCAGATTTTACTTACTCTTTCAGGTTCTTACATTAAGGAGACAATACGATGAGTACACATGGGCATCCATTTCATTTCACTTACAAGTATGATCTCTAGTTGTAGCCATTTACCTATAAAAGCCTGTTTATCTTTTTTATAGCTGAGTAATAGTCCATTGTATGAAAATACCACATTCAAAAAAATCTGTTCCTTAGTTGTTGGGCATTTGGGTTGTTTCCTAGATTTAGCTATGACAAATTGCACTGCTATAATCATGGGTGCACGTATATATTGCTGTGATATTATATTTTGAATTCTTCTGGAAATATACCCAGAAGGGGAATAACTGGTGTGAATGGGATCCTAATCCTACTTTTTTGAGGAGTCTCCACACTGATTTCCATAGGATTGTACCAATCTACAGTAAGACTTATTATGGTGATTGTTATATACCTGTGCATATATACATAATAAGTTACTAGAAATTTTAAATTATGGATTATAGATGTTAACCATATTTTAAAAAACAACTTCATAGAAATGCTGACATTACTGTTTGATTAACTGAGCTGTCTCTTTTCACACACAAAAGTTATATGACTATACTTTGCCTACTTAGTGGGCAAAACTCAATGGTTTTTAATTTATTCACTGAGTTCAACTATCACCACAACAAATTTTAAAACATTTTTATCCTCCTCAAAGAGGAGGATAAAAGAGAAATACCATATTCATTAGCAATCATACCCTATTAATGCTCCATTCATTCTTGTCAGCTTTAGGCAATCATGGCTGTATTTCATTGGTCTATGGATTTGCTTAATCTGGACACTTTATATAAATGGAGTAATAGGATATCCAGTCTTTGGCTTATCTTACATTGCATATTTTTAGGGTTTGTTCTTGTTATAGCATTAGCAATACCTTATTTACTTCTATTGTCAAATATGATAATATTATATGTGTACACCCATTATTTATCCATTTATCACTAATGAACATTTCAGTGTTTCCATTTTTGACTATTTTGAAGAATGAATCTGATGTACATTGGGTGGATATTCATGAATATTGTTTGATTTCTTTTGGAGTAGAATATCAGCGTCATATGGTTGCTACATATTTAAACTTTTGAGGAACTGCCAGACTTTTTCAAAGCTGTTGTATTATTTTATATTCTCATTAGTGGTGCTTGAGGGCTCCAGTTACTGTGTATCCTTGCCAATACTGGTTGTCACTTGTCATTTTGATCATCATTGTCCTGATTGGTGTGAAGTGGTATCTCGTTGTGATTTTGATTTTCATTTTCTTGCTAATGGCACTACTTATCATCACGTGTACCTTTTTGGCATCTTGTTTATTTTATGAATTTAGGACAGGGTCTACAGGGTGTACAGAGTCTCACTACGTGGATCAGACTCATAATGATTCTCCTAAGTGCTGGGATTGTAGGCATGTGCCACCACGCCCAATCTCAATCCCTGTCTCAGCCAGCATGGCAGGCCCAGGATTGAACCCTGGAACCTATGCTCTGCCGAAGCAGCTGCTTTAGTCTGCTGAGCTGTCAGCCCTGCATCTTATTTTTCTCTTTTGAATTTCTTAGAACTTTTTTGTTATTGTTTTGTTTTATCCTTAAACCAGTCTTGCATGTTTATATCTGATAACCTCAGTGACTGATTTGAAGATAACATCATGCAATGAAGCAACCATTGTTGAATTCCTATTACTTTGTTCAGTGAAATTTTGTATCATTCCTAATGCTATTTTTTTCTATTACCATTTTGTATTTAAAAAAGAAAAAGAAAAAATTAAAAGTTCTTTGGTAGTTTAAGTAACAAGTCATATAGAATATTACAGACATGACTTATGAATATTTCCTTCCCTTCAATGGGTTGTCTTTTCATTTCCTTGACAGTGTCTTTTGAAGAGCAGAGGTTTTTAATTTTGTGAGTACATGTTCTCAGTACAGAGTGACTACATTCATCATGTAACATGTGAACATGTGTGTAACTCATGTTTTAAAAAATATTTATTTATTTATTTGTGTGGTATGTGGTCTCACTATGCAGCTTGGTCTCATAATGATCCTCCTGTCTCAGCCTCCCTAGTGCTGGGATTACAGGTGTGTGCCACCATGCCCTGTGCCTGGAGGGCACAGCATGTGGTACCAGGGATGGAACTCCAGACCTTGCCACACAGGTGCTTATGCTGCCAAGCTGTCTCCCCAGCTCCCAGGTTTTAGTTTTGATTAAATCTTTATCGCTTTTCCTTATTGTTTTTTAGGCAATTGCTTTTACTCAAGAATCTATTTCCTCATCTATGGTCCCAAATATGCCTGCATTTCTGTAAATAATTTAATAGATTTAGCTTTTGTATTTAGTCATTTAATCCATTTTAAGTTAATATTTTTGTTTGTGGTGTCATATAGGGATCCAGTTGAATTCTTTTGTGTGTGTATTCAGTTGTCACAGCACCATTTGTTTTTTTAAAAAAGACTAACTTTCCTATTGAATTCAGTCTTCATTTTGTATATTTTATCTTTAACATTTAGAAATTTAATTTTTGTTGTTTTCACACTTCTCTTCTTATACTCATGGCTTTTACTCTATTTTTGAGAATAAGGAAGATCATTGGTTGTTGTTTTAAAAATACTGATAATTGAAATGTGCCATTTCTTTACTGATGCCTTTTGTAGCTGATTAAGGATAAGATTTTGGGAATGATTATTTTTGGTTGTATTCCTAAATGTTGTCAGATTTGTAGTTTAGCATATGACTATTGGATTTTGTTAGGGCATTCAGTAAATGCTGCTTGGGATCTGTATGAACATTTAAAAATTGTTTTCAAGTTGTGTATATGGCAGTCTTAAGTTCAGTGCTTATTTATTTCCATTACTAAGGCAGTATCTTTCTGTAGCCCTTTCTATCTTTCTATACAGTTTCCTTGATTATGAGCTTACCTCCAGATCTGGTGAGTAGAAATGCAAACTATTTTCAGTTTGATGGGAGTTCTAATATTCCATGGCTTACTGTTTCTGGATTGTTCTTTCCCCTCCAGTTTGATGGTATCTTTTACCATTGTATTCCATTGAATCTTCAGCTAAAGATTCAAAATTTCTGTGTTCCACTATCTCTTTTCTAACATTTTGCTGTGCAAATTCTAGCTGCCACAGCCTTTCTGAAATTTGTTCCTTATTTTTTCAACTAAATGAGGTATATCTGGCTTCTGACTGGTATCTTTCTCCTGTTGAATCTTCTATTCTGCCCCATGCAGCAAGCCAAGACAGTCATAGGGCTCAGTTTGTTTGCAACCCTTTCCTTAGTTATTTTATCCTGATCTTCCTGTTATATTTGACAATAATTGTTATTTCAGACACAATATTTTATTTATTCGTATTGCTATTTATTACTGCAGGTCAGTTCCTAGTGTGGCTAATCCTTCATGGAAAGAAATAAAACTCTTCTATTTTTATTTACAGTGAATATCTTGTAAAGACTATGCAGGTCTTGCTTTAATTGTATTTTAAGTCTTGTCTTGCAACTTTTAAAATCAAAATGTTTAATCATCTTTCATCTAGTATCATACTGCCATAATTGAGTTTAAATTACTATCATAATGTTTATTGTTGAAATATTTTCAATGTTTTCTTTATTCCTCTTTATTTGATAAAACTGACCATCCATTTTTATCATATTTATAGAATTTTATTTTGTCTTTTTGAGATGGTCTCCCAATGTGGTTCAGGCTAGCTATAACTCAGTTTGTAGCCCAGGCTGGTCTCAAACTTGCAATGATCCTCCTGTTTCAACCTCCCAAGTGCTGGCATTACAAGAATGCCCCACCACACCTGCCTCACCTTTATTGCATTTTTAAGCTTTATTTATTTTATTTTTAAAGCCTGCTGTTGTGATTGTAATAACCCTCTTCATCTTGTCACAAATACCTTGAATCAATAGTACACTACTGGATGTATAAAGTAAGGCTATTACAACAATATAATTTCATTTGCTCTTTTCTTATTCCTGTGTACTTAGTGCAGTATTTTTTTTTACTTGTGTATAGTTACAAATTCAATGTATTTGTATATTTGCTTTATATTTTTTATAAGGACATCATAAATAGAACACCACTTCATATACCCACAGATTGAATATTTCCTATGATTCCCTGTGATTATTTCCTATGATCAGCATTTTCCTGTCATCATGAATACTGATTTTGCTATGTATAATTTTTCTTTAGCCTAAGTTCTAAAAACATTTTTGTTTGGTCATGTGGTCCTCAGGTACGATTATTCTTCTTTGTTCTACTTGGTGATCATTCTTCAGTCCCAGAGATGTGCATCTTTATTGGATACATTTAGAATAAACTTACAAGAAGGAGAAAGAACTAGGCTTTGAAATTTTATACCATCATTTCTGTTGCATTTGAATGGTCTGAGAAAATTACAATACCAGTCCAGCTTTAATGTTTGGAAAGATCCCACTTTTTGAATGGGAACAAGAGTAAACTAAGATGTAGTAAATATTAAATACAGAAAAGAAATAATTGGTGCATATTATTTTACCACTCAATAATTTATTTTCCTTTTTTGTATTTAGGACAGGTGCACAGGGTGTACAGGGTCTCACTGTGTAGATTAGACTCATAGTGATCCTCCTGTTTTCAGCCTCCCAGGTGCTGGGATTACAGGCATGAACCACCCATACCCTGTCTCACTCACCTTCTCAGTGTGCCCTGAGGACAGTGTTGGCACCTTCTAATTTATGTTTATTTATTTGTTTTTTAGTATACAAGTTAAATACCATAAAATTCAGCACTTTAAGTATAATAAATCAGCAGGCATCATATCATATAGTTACAAGATAGGTTAATTTTTCCAAAAATAAAACCTCATACTTCTTAAGTATTATTTACTATTGTACAACTGAGACTGAGCGTGGTGGCATGCCTGTAATCCCAGCCCTTGGGAAGCTGTAAACAGGCAGATCACTATGAGTCCAATCTGGTAGTGAGACCCTGAACACTTTATAGACCCATCCCTAAAACATACACGCACACACACACACACACACAAAGACTTCTCCAAATACAGCTTCTCTAACAGCAATGGAACACCCATCTCTGACAAAACAAAATAAAGAATAGGGATATAAATGAAAGATCATTTTGTAGTGAATATCTATATATCTATATGTATATCTATAACTATATATATATATGTATGTATGTATATACAAAATAGGTTAGATATACAGCTACTTTCTCTTAGTTCAATGAGAGGAAAGATTTGTACTAATATTGTTTTGACAAGAGATCATGTCTGCATCTTGTACTGTGGCTAACTATTATGAAAACAATATGCAATGTATTAATTATTGTAACTGTCCTATTAACCTGTTTTGAAACTGTCTCATTGCTATTTCTCATTAAAATTAATAAAAATGTGGGAGAAAAATTGAAACAGAGCTTTTGCAAATAAAGAGAAGAAGAGGGATTTGAGGGAGGTGAGGAGATGGGGAGAAAGAGGATACATCAAGATACATTATGTAAGAGTACAAATTCCAAACGATGAATGTAATAACCATGTATATAAAAATGTACCAATAAAAAGAGAAAAAATTAAAAAAATAAATTTTCATATTATCAAAAGAATCATTAGACTCTAATCTTCATCCCTCCACTTAAAATCCCAACAGAAAGATAAGGGCTGTTCCAAAAACTACTAATTACCACATCACTTATCCACAGGTCATCAATAAGGATGAAATCAGAAACCAAATATCTGAGTTATACAACATGAAAAGAGAAGAAACAAACAGACCAATAAAGTGTTTTATTTATCTCAAAGATTATATAGCTGGAAAGATAGTGTACCTTTGTGTGTCTTCTTCTTGGGTTGAACGACCTGCACCTATTTAATAAGTGCACCAGTTCAAAATTGATTTAACTCTGTCAGTGAATGTGTACAAGCCAGAAATAAAAGTCTAGCTGAGCTGACCAAAATGATAAAATACATGAATAACCAGAGAAGGGAAGCAGTAGAGCAGTAGAGTTCATAAATTACCAAACATAAGTCTAGATGATAAAAATTCCATTGGAAATATGGACAACTGAAGGGTCCAATGTGAGTAGTAGGGTGTCTGAGATAAAAGACAGGACTCATGCAGGTGATTGTGTGCACAGTGACATCTTAAACACAGTAAGAGATCCTAAGAAATTGATCCAGTAGCTGCTGGAATATGACAAAAAGAATATCCTGAATTAAGTAGAGTTAGAAAAATTTAGGGGCCAGTGAGCTCAGCGGACTAAAGAGCCTGCTTAGGCAAACATGGGCAAGTGCATGGACCAAGGTTCGAACATGGTGCACCCAGGGTGGGCTGAACTGGCCACAGAATCCAGGCATAGTGGTGTATGCTTGCAGTCACAGAGCTGGGGGGGCTGAAAACAGGAGGATTACTGTGAGTCTGAGCTGCATGTTGAGACCCTGTAACAACCAAATACATTTAAAAACAATTAAAAAAGAACACAAGTAGCATAGACAATCTGTTTACACAAATCAGAGCAGACAATTTTCTAAGTAAGAGAAAAAAAATTCAATATACTAGGTTAAGTGATCCACATAGAAACCCAAATACCCACAAGCATTGAAGAAGTTTTCAATACATGTTTTGACATCATAGTCAAAGTCCCAGACTGACAACACAAAGACAAAACTTTAAGATTGTGGAGGAAAACAACAATAGCAACAATAAATTCTAAAAGTAAATGCAATGGAATTACATCAGAATTTTCAATGCAAATCTCAAAGGGAGGAGATCTTGGAGAGAAGTCTTTTAAGCCCTAAAAGAAAACAAACTTGAATCCAGATTAGTATATCCTGTGAAATCACCTTTCAAGATTGTTAGAAAAATTAGGGCCTTACATGATAAGACCATTTTAAGAAATTCATGTTTACCAACCCAGCATTAAAAAGCACACTCAAGGATATCCAAGGAAGAGACTATGAAGACAGAGTGACAAAGGGTCTACTGCAGTGGATATAGGAAGCAAGTGAGCAATTAAGCAAACAGGGAAAGAAAGGAATTGTTAACAGAGAACCAATGCAATCACAGGAATCAATACCTTGGATTAATAACTCAATGTTGGTGGTAGTGGTGGTGGGAGATAAAGGACGGGACAAACAAGTACAAAGAAAAGAAGAGAGAAATAACAATTAGTAGAACACACTGGAGATAAAACTATTGGAATTGTTTTTAGAATTGGACTAAAGGGCTTGTGTGAGGGAGTTTGAAAGAATTGTGGGAACAGAAGGAGGCCTCAGAGAGAAGGAAGAGTAATTGTAGACTGAGAGAAACCGTGAGAATGTTGGGACCTGTTAGTATGCGAATAGCTAGTTTATGTGTGGATCTTCTATGCAAAGTTCTGGTGAGGTTACCTGGACATGCCCATGTAGATTAAAGCACTGGTTCATTATTCTCCTTTGCCCATATAGACAACTCCTTTATGTGTGGCACATGTAAGGAGGGAAAAAAGAGAAAGAAGGTAAAGGCATAAATCAGGGAAGAAGAGAGAAAAAAGGAAGAGGACAAGAAGAAAATAAATAATAACACTCCCTAAAATCCACATGGTTCTGATGATTAAAGCATCATCACCATTCCATTTATGTTACAGTCCAAGTTCAACTAGTGAGTTTGGGAAACTTTGACCCCTAGAGGGAGCTGGGATGGACTTTGGAGCCTGCCTGTCCCTCTTCCCCTGCCTTACTCAGACTGTTACTCTCTACAAGTTAACTTTTCTCCATGGTCCTCTTCTGGCCACAGTGCACTGCCTGCTATTATAGCCCTCTGAAATGGTCTCCTCTATGATCTGCCCAGCTGCTCACCAAAGAATGAAGAGGATTGTTGTTCAGAATGTTCCTCTAAACTCATTTCCCCACTTCAAGTGCTACGTGTAGCCGCCTGTAGATGTTTGCCTCTGTCTTAAGGTCCAATTATTGAGGTAATTTAACGAGGGATGATGCAGTGTGACTGGTGTAGTATACAGTTTTTTCCACTTTCCACTGGGACCTTGATCCCCTCTCCCTTTGCTTCAAAAGGCTGACTCAATAGTTGTCTCTGGAATCTATCTCTTTAAGCCTTTTGCCAAGGGTGGCTCTGAACCTTCTCTAGCAAGGGCACCACCACATTCATCAGCCTCCTAGTTTGGGGCTGGAGGGACTGCATAATGCTACATGGTGGGAGAACATGGGCAGTGAACAGCATGTCCGATGGGCATAAACACTCTTAGTTTTTCTGGTGAATAATGAATGCCTATTCCAGTTTGGTCTCCCCTCTGCCAAGATCTTGCCACGCTCAGCCTTTGCACGCTTACACAGTGCTGGATTTCATCACTAAGATCTAGGTTCCCTAAGTCCAGTCCCCATGCTCCTACCTTTAATTTCCCCTCTATCCAGCCACTGCTGTCTCAAACACCTCACCAGCTTTCAATTTCTTGCATACCCTGATCTGAAAATATATAACTTTAATATTTCTTAAGAAGTAGACTTGACAGCAATGAGTTTTGTCATTTTGTGTATTTGGGAATACCATTGCTTCATTTAAATTTCTCTCTTGTTCTCTCTTTCCATCTCTTGTTCTATCTTTAGCTCTAATTGTCTATCTCTATTACTACTGCTCTATCTCTCCTTTGGGTTTCACTGTGTTGCATAGGCTTCAGTGATCGACTTAATGTCTCAAGAAGCTGGGGACAAGGGCATTTGCTACCATGACAGCCTTCAGTTAAATTTTTACTCATAGCTTTATTGAACAGAGGCCTTTAAGTTGAGTTTTTGAGCACTCTGAAAATATTATCACCATGTGCATCTTATTGAAAATAAGTAGTTTATTTTAGGATTGAATTAAAGATTTTCCCCTTGTCCTTGACCTTCATTATTTTTATTATAATGTATATGTATATGAGTATCTGTGTATCACATTAAGAATTTTTTGTCGTTTAGAAATTTTTTCTTTATATCTTTAGCCTCATTTCTTCTCTCTTGTCTCTTTTCATGACACATGTGCTAACCCTACATTCTTAGGCTTTGTTTATTTGATTACAGTCTTTTTCCTTCTGTATTTTAGATTATGTAACATCTATTTATCTACGTTTATGCTTGTCAAGTTTTTTCTTTTATCAGCTCAGGTCTACTGTTGAATTCATCTATTGTATTTTTTAAGTATTGTACTCTTTACTATTGTACTTTAACCTTTTATTCTTTTAAATTATTTTTACAGTTGGTTATATTTATTTAATGAGACATCATTATTATACCTTCCTATACTTCTTTAAATTTGTTTAAAGTGTTTCATATCTTTTTTTTTTTAGTTTTTATTTTTTCTTTGTTCTTTTCCTTAAATGCTTGGGTGCTGTTTCTTATTTTTATGATTTCTCTCATTTTTCCTCATTCTTGTTTTGGTTTGTTGTACGTTTTCACTGTGAGATTTCATTTATTTTTTATTTAATTAATTTATTTATTTATTTTTCTTTTTTTATAGTCAGTTCAGCCCACCCCGGGGGGGGGGCTGGCATGGCATGTGGTGCTGGGGATCGAACCGAGGTCCCTGCATGCTTGCCTAAGCTTGCCTAAGCGGGCGCTTTAGACCACTGAGCTATCTTGCCAGCCCTGTGAGATTTAATTTAATGGATGTTTTTTTCTTCCATGTCAGGTTAGTATACCAATGCCTGGAGGCCAAATCTGGTCTCCTGCCTAATTGTTTAAAGTAATTTTAATTTAAATACAGCTATACACAACTGTACATTGTATATGGTTGCTTTTGTGCTGTAATGGCAGAAAGAAGTAATTGGCAGAGACCAAATGGCTTGTAGTACCTAAATATTTACTGTTTAGTCCTTTATAGTAAAAAAAAAATCCTGGTCACTGTTTTTCAGTATAATTTTGAGACCTAAATTGTGCAGGTATCTAAAGGGGCCACATGCATCTGTTTTTGTAAGTCTGTAAAGCTTTTCTCCTTGCAGGTTAGGTTTTATACTAAGGATTGATTTTGGAATTTCTCTACTGTATGGACAATGTGAATTTGAGTTTAACACATAATACCTGACAGAGGCTTTAAATTTTACATGAGTATTTTTCCTCTTGTACACATGTACCATGGGATTTGGGTTGTTTTTTCCTTGGGCTTATGATGTGTTTGATATATTGTTCATAGATAGTTGTAGTTGATAGATTCACTTTATGAACATGGTTCAGTTTAGCTGTGTTTCTTAAGGATGTTAGAAATTTTATCTCATAGGATTGCTGGATTGTAAATTCCTTGCTTGGTAGTGCTTGCTTGTTTATTTATACCAAATCTTTCTTTACCATTTTTCTTTTTGGAACCTTTGCTTCATGTTGGCACCTGATGATTCACTTTTCCTTTAAAGTAAGTTATGAGTTGGAAATATTTTGGATAACATTTTTCCTTTTTTGAAACTCACTGAGACATTTTTAAATGTGGCACATCTGCTTTGGAATGCACATATTTTAAAAGCTATGTTCCTTTTTTGCATATCAAGTGCTAGTTCTGTACAGTATAATTGATTTTAATCTTTCTGTATCTGTGTTTTCTTTACTCTAATTTATGTTGATGGCCCTGTGGCAAATCCATCTCATTTTCAAGTCTACTGCATACAAATAGAAGTTTTCTATGGCATTTAATGCCTTATTATCTGGCTCAGACTTTCTGATGATGTGTTTGTTTCTATCACTGATTAGCTGTGGACTTTGGGCGGTTATTTATCCAGAGTTCTTTATCATAAAAATGGTACTAAAAGTAGTGGAATCCCACAGTAGTGTTTTTGGTATCAAATAATTAATTCATTTATACTACTTGTTACTCTATTTGGACATGTATTTACATCTGTAAAAACTGATACAACATGTACTCTAATCAGTGAGAATAGATACCAGTCACAAACTGACATTGGCTGAACATTGTTTTTTTTTTTTCTAGATAGGGTAACAAAGAACTCAGTGAGATGCTAACTACTGTCTTAGTTGTAATAATAATGATGTGGCTTATAAGGGTAAAAAGGATGACAATGCCTATGTAGGCAAGTAGTTTCTGAACTACTCAATACTTCATATAGGCATTAAAATTCACATAGTCATGAACTTTATATTTGTTCTGAAATGTTTGATTCTGCTATAATATGACTATAAAAATACATTGAAAGTGATTTATGAAGACACAAAAAACAGCTTATACTTTGGATCTGATTGATTTTGTTTACTTCAAATTAAAATAAAATTTTTGTTATTCTTCAAAATTTTCTTGTCTAAAGAAGATATAGTACACATTTATGCAAACAATATGAAAGTTCTATTTTTATTTGTTTTTCTAGTTATTTATGTATTTCTTTAATTATATAGATACTGGGGATCAAACCCAGGGCTTTTACATTGTTCTACATATGTAGTTCTTTACTACTTTATATTTTGAAATGGAAGTGTCACTAAGTTTTTAAGTTGTCCAGGTGGACTTTGAACTTGCAGTGCTAAGATTACAGGCATATAACACCATAACTAGTTAATTTATCTTCTTGAAGTAAAGATTTGTGGACATATTATTTTTATATTTATTGATTCTTTGTTATTACATTCAAATATATTTTCACATTCGTTTTCATAAGTATATTATTCAGTATTTTAATGTAACATAAATGCCATACCATTCATATAAATCTTTAGAAAATATATCCCTTTTTAAATATAACTTTTTATATTTCATATTATCTCTCCTTTCTATTATAAAGGTTAAGGTATAATTTTAGCATACAGTTTATAGTATATGTTGTCTTGCATTAGTAATTTGAGACACACGAGTTACCCATTAAAACACTTGTAAAGAGCTCTTTGGACTTCGCTAGGATCCAGATTTTATAACAAGTTAGTCTTGTAGGCTATCATTGTTTGCTATTATTATGTAGATATTTATAATGATTTTTACTGTTTCCTTTAGCATGCCAGTGTAATGGACATAGCATTTGCATCAATAATAATGTGTGTGAACAGTGTAAAAACCTCACCACGGGAAAGCAGTGTCAAGACTGCATGCCAGGTTATTATGGAGATCCAACCAATGGAGGACAATGTACAGGTAAGTATTTCTCATTTGCTCAATATATTTTTATTAAGTATATTAAATTAAAATATCTTGAATGTATTGAAACTATATTGAAAGAAAATTCACAGAGAGATGACATATTGTGAAGAATATGCATTATGAGAGAAAAATGTTTTCTTTCACTTTCAGTACTTTTGGAAAGTAACATAAGTTCCTTAGAAACTGTGTAAGTATAAAAATTCTATGATATGTCAGCCTTAAAATGTTTTTTTTAATTAAAAGGAATACACATGACTTATAGAAAATTCATCAAATGCATACAAATAAAATTACTTATAATATCATTTCAAAAATGGAGCTGGTGAGATGGCTCAGTGGTCTAAAGCGCCTGCTTAGAACAAGCTTAGCAAAGCACAGGGACTGCGGTTCAATCCCCAGCACCACATGCCAGCCAGCCCCGCCCCCTGGTGGGCTGAGCTGGCCACACACACACAAAATAAATAAATAAATAAACAAATTTAAAAAAAAACCAAAAAAAAAAACCCCCAAAATAATCACTACTAGGGCTGGGTTGATAGCTCAGTGGCATAAGCACCTGCCTGGCAAGTGCAAGGTCCTGAGTTCGATCACTGGTATCAAAAAAAAAAAAAAAATCACTGTTGATAGTTCATTTTGCAGCAGTAGGTAACTGTATTGACATTTGAAATAGGAAATGATTAAAGGTTATAGAGATATGTTTTACATAATCTAATATGTATTTTTGTACGATGTGCCAGTATATTACAGTGTTTAAGAAGATGGGTTCAAAATTAATACTGGGTTAACATTTCAGATGTTCACTCTTTCAATTACAATCATGAGTCTCTAACATCTCAGTGCTTCATTTTCATCAGATATGAAAGACACATGATAGTCCCTCATTGGATTGTTCTAAAGATCAATGGGGCCATCTGTAATATTGCCTTAGGAGCTGGCACACATGAAAAGAGCGTAGAGGTGCTAATGTGACTGCCACATTTTATTCACCAAATTCCACTGTCCACTGTCTTCCTCTACCTTGCTGATTCTTTTCCTTTTAAAGAATGTTTGGCCTTTTAGATTTCCTTTTAAGATGGAATTTTATCATAATCCTTTTCTTATTTCTAGATTGGACCTTGATATTTCAATTTGTTTTGTATTCTTAATTTAAATGGGGATAGTATAATTAGAATCCACAGGAAAAACTCCAGTTGTTGGCTAATGAAATGAGAGTTTTCAGAGTAGACAGGGCCTGATCTTGATACATTTTTAATACTAACTTTAAAAAATGTAGATGTCTGGGCTATTCCCTAAAATAATTAAATAAGTATTTAATTTGAGATTATAGGGCAAATCTTGGGCACTTTTCTTTTTTAGGTTTTCTGGATGACTGTAATATGCATTCAGGCTTGACACACAGGGTAAAAACAAACTGATTAAGTCTTTGATTCCAATATGCTCAGGCAATAGTAGATTTCCTGGTAAGGACAGATGGAAAGGAAGCTTATGATGTGGAATGCTCTGACCCACTGGAGAGTCTAGTGTAGGTAAATTGGCTGACATTTAGTATTTTTTGTGTTTTAGGCACTGTCTTTTACTTCATGTTAACTTACAACTGTATGGCAGATGTTACTTTTATCCCTGTTTTAAATATGGAAACAAGAGCACAAAGAAATTAGGTGAAATACCTGAAATCACATACCTAGTAAGGAAAATGTCTGGTTCATTTCATGCCATATCCCACACATCCTGTGGGATCTTGAGCTGGAGCAGCAGATTAAGAAAAGATAAACACATAATAAAAAGAAATTTGGAACTGGGTGGGATGTGCCCACTCTGATGGAGAAGTAGCTACAACCCAGCATGGTCTGCATCTTTATTTATACAACTGAGAACAGGAGATCATGGGGTGCAAAATATGTATCTATTTCTCCATTGAGACACTTTGTTTCTATCTTTTGGCTGTTGTGAATAATGCTGCTGTCAATCTGGTGTACAAACACCCATTGAGTTCTTACATCTATTCTTTAGTCATTTCCATCTGTGGAACATCTTTAAAGAAATTTCTATTCAAGTCTTTTCCCATTTTATAAATGGATTTTGATTTGGTTTTATTTTAGATTATAACAGCATTTATATATTTTAAGCACTTGGCCCTTATCCCATACATGATCTTCAAATATTTTCTTCCTTTCTGCTTTTACTTTTTTTTTTTGGAGGGGGCCATTGAACTTGGGACCCTGTGCTTGCCAGACAGGTGCCTTATGCCACTGAGCTACCTCCCAGGCCTTGTTCTCTCTCTCTCTCTCTCTCTCTCTCTCTCTCTCTCTCTCTCTGTCTCTTTCTGTCTCTGTCTCTGTCTCTGCCTTACTGGCCCTTTCCTTTCTTGATAGTGACTTTTATTTTTAAATATTTTTTCAGTGTCCATAAAGTTTTCTTTGAAAAGTCATATTCATTCATTTACATACATTCATATTTGCTTCTGCACTACTGTGGCAGAACGCAGCAGTTAGCAGAGACCATGCAGTTCACACAGAGCCTAAAATACTTACTGTCTGGTCATTTGCAGAATAAGTTTGTTGAACTCTATTCTAGCAAGCTGCTAAGGGATAGATAGTGACTTTCGTATAGAAAGGTTTTCAATTTTGATAAAACCCAGTTCATCTTCTTTTTCTTTTGCTGCTTTTATTTTTGGTCTTGTATCTTAAAACCCATTGTCAAATGCAGCATCATGACTTTAGGGTTTTTGTTTACATAGATAAAAGGAACATTTGGATGATTATGTCTATAAAAATTCCTTAGATTAGCATAGTAGGTTCTGCCATTCTGTTAGGCAGAAGCTTTCAGAAATATGTTTTCCTTTGAAATTTAAGATTAGTTTTATTATTTCACATTAATTTTGTTACTGATATTGTACATCTGGCAAGCTGAGGCACAAAATAGTAGAAATTGCACATTATCTGGTTGATTTTTGAAACTTTAAATAGTCAGTATTAGTTTTCATATTTCCTAAAATTAGCAAGATAATATTTGCTACCTCTGACATTTCTATTGTGAAGTGACATGTAAAAGTCATTTTTAGGGCTACTTTACTTACTTAACTAAACAATTTATAAGAACACAAGGTATGACTCTATTACCTTTTCACATTTTTAGTCCACCCTACTAAGAAAAAGTCATTTTTTAAAACTAGAAAATAGATTTGTTAAGTTCCAAGTCCATGACAATTTAAGGAAAAGAAGGGAACAGATTGATATCTGAAAAGAAAGGTTTTAAATATACTGCAGTTGTATGTATTTTTAACACTCCCCCCAAAAAAAAACACAACCCAATGAAGCCAATCTAGCATTATTGTCAGTATTATATAAATACATTTGTGGATTTTCTTTGGGATATTATTAGATATGGCATTTGTGTTTAGTCTGTTATTATAGCTAATATATCAGTATTTGCTTTGGAATCAATAAATTATTTAACCTTTCACTGTTCCTGTTTCCTCAACTATAAAATGTAACGTATTTAATTTATACTGTTATAATGAGTCTTAAATAAGATACTTTATGTGTGGAATAATGTGTACTTCTGGCACATGTTAGCACCACAGTGCTAGCTAATATTGTGATGTCACGATTACATTTATAACATAAACAGGTTGGATATATTAAAAAGTGTATGAGTCAGACTTTTTGATAGCATTATCTTTCTTTTATTATCTCTTATAAAATTGTAGTAGAACAGTAATAAAAGTTTCTTTGAATAGGCGAACTTAATACACTAATTATGGCACTTTGCATTGAAAGAGTATCCTCAAAATACACAAATCATGGTTGAATGCTTATGAAATGCAGTGTATTGTGTTAGGAACTGAATTTATACACATTGTAAGAATACTATATATTATTAAGAAAATGCATGATAGAATTAGTGAGAGACATTAACTCTAATTGAAGGATCCGAGGTCTATGGGAACTGAGGGCAATTGAAAAGCTTCAATTTTACCCTATTATTATTAGTTTCATGTTTTTCAGTATAATTTGCCCTTGATATTAAACAACAAGCTGTACTCTTATTAGATATGAAATATTTTATTGTCTTTATTATGTGTTTATATATTTGTTTTCATGTGTACTATAAGAAAAATATTTTTCTAAATCATAAAACATGTTAGATTCCAGTCTTATATGACTAATAGTTTTCTCCATCTAGTTATAGTCTTATTGACTAAGTTTTCTGTAAGATGTTTGATAGATTTTATCTTTATTATGAATAGGTTCTTTTCCTTTAACACTGCATTTATAATTAGTCTTAGTAAACTCTGATATACATAAACTTATTTCTTTTAATTCATTTTGTTATTCTTTAGGTTGTTGAGTGGATTTTGTTATTTAATAATTCTTTTAAAAATCTTTTTTATTTATTTATGTGTTTGGTAAAAGGTCTCACTACGCAGCTCAGATTTGCTGCCTCCCCAGTCCTGGATTATAGGTGTGCGCCACCATACCTAGTTTGGTGGTCAGTACAGCATGCTTCGTGTTCCGGGGCCAGCCTGGAATGTGGTACCAGGTATCGAGTACCATTTTGAGCTTTCCAGGCAGGCACTTATACCACTGAGCCTTTTTATTTTTCAGTTAAGAAAAGTACTGTTTCACCATATATATATGTACATATATATAATTACAAAAATTTAGTATTTTCTTTTGGGCATACTGTAAATCTCTGTCAACAGTTATCATTTTAAAAGTATGCAATATGTTAATAAGCACAGTAGGGTATGACATATTTTCTTAGACTCAAGAGTAGTAAATATAAAGATTGTTTAACGTTTTGACTCTTAGGATAATAAATTTTTTTCATTTTATACCCTTCTGACATGTGTTCATGTAAGTAGAAATTTTAAAACCAAATGATAATAAACATTTCTTGAAAAAGTGAAGTTTAATTCTGTCAAACTGGGAGTACTGACCTTAGTAATATGAAACTGCTAATAAACGAAAATCATTTGACATGGACATCTTAGTTCTATTTATTGTTTTGACAGAACAAAACTTAAAATGTGTACTCTCTGAATATATATCTGTATGGCAGAGAAAAGGCAACCTGACATTTTAAATATTCCAAAGAAAGGCTATTAAATAAACAGTTATCTAGGAATTGAGGGAAAAACTGAAAACAGAGCTTTTGCAAATGGGAAAGGGACCAAG
The DNA here is from genome assembly GCF_000260255.1 of Octodon degus. Classification (NCBI taxonomy): domain Eukaryota; kingdom Metazoa; phylum Chordata; class Mammalia; order Rodentia; family Octodontidae; genus Octodon; species Octodon degus. Next base: position 1,569,459 of record NW_004524887.1, on the reverse strand, counting down.
AATTTGAAGGAGCAAGGAAAGATGAGAGGAATAGTACTCAACAAGAATCAGGCAGGGTGTAGGATATAAATATACCAAATCTGCATGATAAATGTGATCATTTTTTACTAGAAACATTTACTAATAAAAATATAGTAAGACAATACAAATATATATATATATATATATTGGGCTGGTCAAATAGCTCAGCAGATTAAAGCACCTGCATGCAGGCTCAGGGGCCTGGTTTTCAATCCCTGGGCCTGCCATGCTGGCCCTGCCCCCGGGGTGCACTGAGATGACGTGGTGGTGTGCACCTGTAATCTCAGTTCTTGAGAGGCTGTAAACAGGAAGAATACTATGAGTCCGATCTCATAGCGAGGCCCTGAACACCCTGTAGACCCTTTAAAAATAAAAAAACCCAAATAAATAAATATAAATAATTATGATAGCCTTGAAGTTATGCTTTGCATAGAGTATCTCTTCAGAATAACATTTTTATACAAACTAAACCATGTTGTCATCAAGAAAATCTTTTACAATCATTCAAATACATAGTTTTTAAACTGAACATTGGATAGCTCCTATAGTATTAGTTTCATTGCTACAATAACTTTTAAAATTTATTTTTATTGCTACAGTTTAGGTATATATAATGATCACATTATAGGGAATTTGTCTCTGTACATGATATATCTTGTTTCTTCCTTTTTTCCTCCTATTATTCTCTCCTTTCAAACCCCTTTCCTTTCCCATTTTCAAAGCTGTTTTTTTAAATTTTGTTCTTCTTTCCTCATTTTTCTTCCATTTTTTTCTTTTCTGCCTCCTTCTCTAGTTCTTTTTCCTTTAGAAATGTTACTTCCTATTTCATAATATCTACTGTACAATTTGAAAGTTACTTATATTTTCACTTTCTCTCATAGAGATAGTGATATATTGTATGTCTGATTTATTTCACTTATGCTTATAGTCTCAAGATCCATCCACATAGTTATAAATGTCTCAATTTTATCTTATTTATGTATTTATTTTTTATGTATTTATTTTTCATATTTATTTGGTACAGATAAAATTGGACTTGTAGTGATCCTCCTGTTTTCAGCCTCCCCAGTGCTGGGATTACAGGCATGCACCACCATGCCTGGACTCGGTTGCTGGTTCAGTGCACCTCGGGGGCGGGGCTGGCGTAGCATGTAGGACCAGGGATTGACGTTTTATCTTTCTTTATGGCTGAGTAATACTTCATTATGTGTTAAAAAATACATCTTTTCTATTTGTTCATCAGTCGATGGTCATTTGGATTGCTTCCAAGACTTAGCTATTATAAACTATGCTGATATAACCATGATGTAAATATATTGTTGTGCTATGCTTTTAACTTTACTAGGAAGGTACCCCGAGGTGAAATGACTGAGTCAAATGGAACCTCTAATCTTAGTTTTTGTAAGAATCACCCCACTGATTTCCACAATGGTGACACCAGTCTACCCTCTCACCAACAGGGAAGAAGTGTTCTTCTCCATAGTGCAGTCAGCATTTTCATTAGTTGTGTTCTTTGTTTTTAAAAATGTATTTAGTACAGGGTCTACAGGGTCTTACTACACAGATCGGACTCGTAGTGATCCTCCTGTTTTTCAACCTCCCAAGCACTGGGGTTACAGGCATATGCCACCATGCCTAGTCTCAGTTGCCATCTCAGCACACAACAGGGGTGGGGTTGGTACTGAAGGCCAGGGATCAAACTCCAGCCCCTGCATCTGCCTAAGCAGGTTCTTTAATCTCTGAGCTATCTGGCTGGCCCTAGTTGTTTTCTTGATAATAGGCATTGTTTCTGGAGAAGGAATCTCAGGCTTATTTTAATTTATATTTCTCATCTTAGCAGTGATGGTGATCACTGTTTGTTCTTTTTCTGGGAGACATCTATTCATTTCAGATGCTCATTTTTGGATTAAATCTTTGTATTTGGAAGCTCTGACAATTTTCAGTTCCTTATATGCTCTATGTATTAGTACTTTGTCTGAAGAACAGCTGCCAGTAATTTTTTGTCTACTCTGGGTTGTCTTTTCATTTTGTTGATGATTTCTTTTGCTGTTGGAAAGCTTTTTAATAGGATGAAATCCCAGTTGTTGATTATTTGTATTATTTCCTATATGATTGGGTTTTGTTCATGAAATCTTTGCCTACAACTATATTTTCAACGGTTATATTGATTATCTCTCCCAATAGATTTAGTGTTTCTGTTTTGATATTATGTCTGTGATCCATATTGATTTTAGTTTTTAGTGCATGGTGATAAACATATGTCTAGTTTTAGTCTTTGGCATATAGAAAACCAGTTTTTCTAACATTATTCATTAAAGAGGCTATCTTTTTTTCCAGCGAACATGTTTGGACCATTTTCTCAAATGTCACTTGGCTGAGAATGTTTGGAGATGTCTGTGCATCTTCTCATTTGCCTAATTGTTCTTCTGATGTAATTTCTTTCCACTACCATGATGCTTTTTATAAAATCATAATAGCCCTGTAGTATAATTTCAAGTCAGCGATTATGATGGCACTGACTTGCATTTTTGCCCAGAATTGCTTTTGCTATTCTAGGACTCTTTAAGTTCCAAATGAATTATAGAAATGTTTTCTTACTTCTATGAGATAGGCTAATGGTATTCTAATTGGTATTGTATTCAATTTGTGTAACAGTTTTGGAACTATGGCTATTTTCATTATGTTGATTCTTCCTCCTCAAAAGCAAGGAATATCTTTCCATCTTCTTATATCCTCTTTGAAATACATTTTCAGAGTCTGTAGTTTTTAATGTAGAGTTCTTTTGCTTCTTTTGTCAAATTAATATCTAAATATTTCATCTTTTATGGTATTGTGAAATTTCCCTAATTTGTCTAACATTGAGTTTATTGTTTTTAAGGAGGAATGCAGTTGACATGAGTATTGACTTCATATCCAGCTATGTTATTTAATCTGGTTATTAAATCTAGAAGTCTTTTGTTGGAGTTTTTGTGCTCTTCTATGTAGAATATTATGTCATGTTGAAATAATGGTAATTTAACATTTCCCTTTCCTATCTTTACTTCTCTTATTTTTTTCTCTTCTCTGATTACTTTGGCCAATGTTTCCAAAATATATTTATTAGGAGTGGTGATAATGGACTTCCTTGTTTTGTTCCTGGTTTTAGAGTGGAATCTTTTAGTTTTTGTCCATTTAGTCTGATGTTAGCTGTTGATTTATCAGAGATGGCTTGTATCAGATTGAGATAAAAACCATGTATTCTGATTTTCTATTGTGTTTCTATCAGAAATGGGAGTTGGACTTTATCAAATGATTTTTCTGTTTATTGAGATCATGTGATTTTTGTCCTTAGCACAATTGACATAGTATATGACATTTATTGATTAGAATATATTGAACCATCCCTAAATCACTGGGATGACTCTTACTTGTTATTATTTTATATGATTTTCTGCATTCTGTTTGCCAGTATCTTTCTAAGGATTTTTGTATCTGTATTACTTAGGGAGATAGCCTTGTAGAGCTCATTTTTGGTTTATCTTTCTCTTAGTTTTGTATCAGGGAATACTTGCTTCTGAATATGATTTTGGGAGTATTTCTTCCTTTTTAATTTCATTAAACAGTCTGAGGAGTAGCACCAATAGGTCCTCCCTAAATTACTTGTGTATCTCAGCAGTGAATCCATCAGGGACTATTTGTCTTTGTGGGTAAATTTTCAATTACATTTTCAATTTCATTGTTTCATACTGGATTATTTAGCATTTTATATCTTTTTAATCTCTCTTTCTATCTATCTTTATCTTAATCTGCATTTCATTTGTTTTCCAGTTTATTTGAATAAAGTTTCTTGAGCTAGGTATTGATGATTTTCTGGATTTCTGCAGGATATGTTTTGACTTTACCTTTATCATTTCTAATGGCATGAATTCGAGTCTTTCCTTTCTTTGTCTTCTATAATTGTTTTTTAAAATTTTTTATTTTTTCAAATCAAATCGGTAGGACAGTTTCAATAATTAACACACTGCATACATTTGTCTTAGTGGTTAATTGCTGTACAAGATGCGACTTGATATCCTATTTAGAAACACCACTAGAACAACTCATTCTATTCATTAAGAGAATGTAACTATATATCTATCCTAACCACTTTGAATACACAGATACAAAATGGACATTCATCTGTATACCCTATTTTTGTTAAGTTCTGTTCTTTGAATATTATAGGTGTGTAAACTCAGCAAAATATTCTAAAAGAGTCCAGTAGCCTATAATAGTATTGGGTCTTCCGCTTAACTGGCAATGTCAG
>NW_004524887.1:1557874-1564612 GCF_000260255.1 Octodon degus | reverse complement strand
TCTGCATATCAAACATCTTAGGCATAATATGGAATAGGTGTTTATCATCAAGTATTGATATGTTGAACTTTAAGTCCCTACAGAATATGATAAAAAAACATTTAAAAATTAGAATATATTTTAAAAATAGGCATAAAAAGTTATATACTTCTTATGTTTGCACATAAGTCCAAAAATCTCACCCTATACAACCTTGAAGCAGGACAGACCCACAATATTCCTTTTCCTGTCTCTTGCTTTCCTTTGAGTCTTTCCTTTTTTGATAAGGTTGTCTAAGCATTTGTCAATTTTTAAGCTTTCAAAGAATCAATTCTGATTTATTGAGTTTTGTATTATTTTCTTAGTATCATTTTATTATATTAATTTGTGTTCTGGTCTTTATAATTGACTCATACGTGCTTTGGGCTTGACTTGTCCTTTCTAGAAGTTTTAGGGTCTGCATTAGGTTTTTTTTAAATTTTGTTCTGTCTTTCTGATATTGGTATTAGTGATCTAAATGTTCCTCTTAGGATTGCTTGCATTGTGTTCCATATGTTTTGATACGTTGTATCAGCATTGTCATTTACATTTAAAAACTAATTAATTTCTTCTTTAATTTTATCAGTGACTCATTTGATGTTCAGCCAGGTATTATTTGATTTCCATATATTTATGGAATTCTTGTCATTTATTTTGCAATCAATATCCAATTTCATTACAGTATAGTTATATAACACACACGAAATAATTTTAGTTCCTTTGCATTTACTTAAGCTTGTTATATGTGCTAGTATGTAATCTATTTTGGAGAACATTGCATGCGTAGCTGAGAAGAATGTGTATTCTGATGATGTGAGGTAGTGCACTCTCCGACTTTAGTAAAGTCCATTTGTTCACACAGGTTCAGTCCTGATATTTTTTGATATTTTGAGCAGTTTATTTACCTGATTGTTCATGTCCCTTGATTTTTTAATATAGTGGGGTGCCCTTGTATTAGGTACATATATATTTAGGATTATTATCTTTTCTTAGAGTTTTCTCTTAACAAAAATGTAGTGATCTTTTTATGTCTTTTGATCTGTCTTGGTTTCCAGTTTACATTGTCTAGAGTAAAGCAGCTACCCTTGCTTTTTTCTTCACTCCTGTCACATGGAATATTGTGTTCTATTCTTTGACTTTTGGAATTAGTTTTTAAGTTAAATGTGTTTCTTTTATGAAGCAGATTGTTGGATACTGTTTCTTGATCTATTCTGCCAGTCCATTTCTTTCTTTTTAAATTTTGATAATGGGAATTAAACTCAGGACCTTTTGTTTGTCAGGCAGGTGCTCTGCCACTAAGCTGTATCCCTGGCCCAGTCCATTTCTTTTGATTGATGAATTTAGAGCATTTACATTGATGTTTATAAATGACATGTGTTAGCTTATCCTTGTGATATTGTTTTCTGATGTTGCTTCCTTGTATTTTCTGTCTGCTTAATTGTTTGCCCTAGTGGGTGGCTTCTTTCTATTGATGTTCTTGGATCTGTGCACACTTTTATCTTTCTCTAGAATTTCTTTAAAAACACATTGTAGAGCTGGTTTGGTGGTCATGAATTTCTTCATTTTTTTCTTTGCATGGAAGTATCTTATTTCTCCATTGATTCTGAAAAATAGTGTTTGGCCTATCAAACTGAGTTGGAAGTTATTTTCTTTCAGGACTTAAACTACTTCCCTGCAAGGTCTCCTTAATTTAAGGGTTTATGTTGAGAAGTTTGTTGTAATTTTGATGGGCTTTCCAGAATAGATAATTTATTTCTTTTCTCTAACACCCTTTAATAATTTGTACTTTTGCTGAGTTTTGGGAATGTTCATTAGTACAAGCCTTAGTGTAGATTTATTTTGGTCATGGTTAATTGGAGTTGTATGTATCTCACTTATCTGTATATAAAATTATTCTTCCCTACTTGGGAAGATTTTGCCATGATTTCTGTGAACAGGTTTTTGTTGTTGTTTTGTTTTAAAGCTATTTGTGCTCACTGTTGGTTTTTCATTGACTCCAAGCAGTCTTATGTTTGTCTTCTTTGCATTGTCTTGCAACTATTGGATTGGGTTTTCATGGTCCCTTATTATTTTTAAGAGATTGTTCCTTTCTTGATTGCTATTATCTTGTTTTCTAGGTCTGTAATTCCTTTCTTAGTTTAATTTTATTTTGAAAAATAAAAGCAAAAGCAAGCACAAAAATCAGAAACAAAGACAGAAACAGCAATATACAATAATACATATGTTACAGATTTTTAAACCAAGAATAGCTGATTAACAATGGTTGATATATTACCTATTTTTCTAAAATGTATCTATCATTTAATTAGATTCTTAGTAAGAAATTTAGAACACTATTTATTTATTTATTTATTTATTTATTTATTGCGGAACCAGGGATTGAACTCAGGCCCTTATGCTTGCCCTGCAAGCACTTATTCTACTGAGCAATCACCCCGGCCATTAGAACACTAATTTATGAGGATAAATTCCATTTGTCAGAACAAAATGGATAGCAGGTAGCCCCGGAGGTGAGGAACAGCTTTGATTTTAGCTAAAATCTATGAGTCCACTGCTTTCTGTTCCTCCTTGTGTTGCTCTGAAATCTGGTAGCTTGCTTTTTTGATGTCAACGATCTCACCCTCCTATTTTCTGGGTTTCTGCAGCTTCTTGTTGAAGCAAGCATCATCGAGGTGTTTGGGGGTTTTCATTTTGCTGATATCAATTTTTGTAGAGGTGGCAATGTGTTCTGGTGTGTTCTTTGTAGAGGAACATAATTAAGGCTAAGAGGCCCAGTCATAAGTAGCAAGCCACTGGCCAAGTGCTTCAAGAAGACCACTCTCTTGCCTCTGTGATGCCTGGTGAGAATTATCAAGATGGTGCCGGAAGTGATGCTGGCTCAAAGTTTCCTCACATGCTGACTGAAGGGTTTCTTGCTGTGGCTCAGGAGCTTTTGTGGCACATCTTCAGTAGGGTAGTATCTGGGCATTTTTTAAGCTTAACCACCTGGGTACCTCCATTCTTGTTCCCACCGACTGGTTTTGTGACTGTAGCAAGAAATTTCTCCTCATTTTTCTTCTCAACCTTTGATTTAGCAGCTGTGTACTTTCTCTTGTACAAAGCCTTTCTGGAATACATAGCAGATTAGGAGTATATACCAATTCCTCTAACCAGGACAGAATTTTGGCTGCAGTGGGGCTGCCCCTTCTTGGACTTTTTTGCATTCACTTTACCCTTTTTAACAGTACCCCTGGCAGCAGCCTTCTTTGCTTTAGCTTCTTTTCTCTTTAGTGTTTGGCTTCTTAGTTTTTTCGCCCGCCATCTTGCAAGATGGGAAAGACGTTATATTATCTATTTTTATCATCAGATCTGTTGCTCAGACTAACAGATATACTTACATAAGATTGGGCATATTGTTGCATATTACTGCTTGCTTTCAAGAAACCTTAAATTTTCGTTCTTGTCTCTTTTTTCACCTTTATTTATTTATTTATTTATTTTTTTGCGGAACCGGGGATTGAACTCAGGCCCTTTTGCTTGCCAGGGAAGTGTTTATTCCACTGAGCCATCTCCTCAGCCCCCTTTTTTCACCTTTTTAAGAAATTGTTTTTAAAAATAATTAATAACTGATATGATATTAGAAATGGTACACATTTAGGAGACCAAGATGACAGATATTCCAGCATGTTTTTTAGGTCTGTAATTCTCTCTTTCATTCATGCAGTTTTTGCAAGCACAGAGGAATTTTTGCTATCCTTAATATCTGTTTGAATTAATTTCATGGATTCCATTTCTTTCCTATGTTTGGCATCCTTGGTTAGCATCATTTTTCTGTGTTCCTCTGTTTTTTTTAAAATCTGTGTTTCTGGGCTAGTAAGATAGCTCAGCAGACTAAGCGCCAGCTTAGGCAATTGCAGGGATCAGGCTTTGATCACTGGCATGCCATACCAGCTTTGCCCCAAGGTGTGCTGAGCCGGCCACTGAGTCTGGGCATGGTGGTGCATGCCTGTAATCCCAGCACTAGGGAGGCTGAAAACAGGGGGATCATTATGAGTCTGAGCTCCATAATGGGACTCTGTACCAAATACATTTAAAAAAGTATGTATCCTCTAGACTTGATGAGTTAGTCCCTCATTATGGTCATCATCTCTTTTTACCTGAGAGATTATATTTGATCTGATTTCCTATATAGTTTCTTGCACCTATTTTTGAACTTCTGCTGCTATCGCTTCAGAAATTTCAGATGGGTGATGTCCATTTTCCTCTTTCTTATTGTCTCTTGGATTTGTCCTGAGTGGGCTGGAGTTCTAGGGTTGGGTTTTGTTTCTACATCTTGTTGTTTTCGATATTTTTATTTTATGTTACTTTTTCTGTGCTGAAGATGATAAATTTATTATCGAGGTAGCTTTACACTAATGTCAAAGCAAACCTTGTGAATGTGTATTTCTAAGATGTCTTCTATAGCAGGAGATTCTTGGTTTGTGTGTGTGTGTCCCAAGATCTGACCTTCTCAGTTTATTAATGATGAGATCGTGATATCTATTTGGCTCAACACCATTTCCTTATATTGGACTATGGTAATGATATGACCCCAGACACTCACAGTGTTGGCATAAAAGAGAGACAAACTGACTAAATCAGGTATGACACCTGGCTAAAGTAATACAATTAGTTATGTCAGTTGCAGCAAGCATGGCCTAGAAAGTGATAAACTGTTGTAAATTCTGATTTGGTACCTTTAACCATAGGGGCAAGAGCTACAATTATATAACAGAGCCCAACATAAATCAGGAATTTCTTTCCAATAAGTTTTTTCCTAGTAGAGTGAGTTTACCCTGTGGTGGGAAAATTTAAGAGTTGTAGGGAACAAAATGGAGAGATAAATGAAGAAAAATATAGTAAAAACAAGAGTGGAGGACAAAGGATGATAATGCAAGCTTTGGGAAACTGGAGAAGAGGGCAGGCAATGTTTACTTACATGAAGATATCATTAGATAAGAGAGATCGCTAAGAAAAGAGAATATATATACCAAAATATATGTATAAATCTAAAAATAGAAACCAAAACTAAAAAAAAAAAGCCAGCAAAACCAAACCAAACCCAAACAAAACAAAACAAAACAAAAATCCCAACTAGACAGTAAAAGGAAAATGATATGCACAAACAAAAAAACAGTTAAATAAAATTCCTCTGGTGTCTGCTGTTCTGTGGTAGTGTCCAAATCAGAGCTCTGCCAAGCTGTGGTGGGGTTAGTGCTGGATTGGATGCAGGACTGATCTTGAGCTTGTGATGTAGGTCTGTGGCCTGTCTTTTGCAGCCGCTGTCTGGATGGCCTACCCACATAGCCTTCCTTACCCTGTTTGTATTGCCATGCTAGTTGCTGTGGCATCAGCTCATAGGCAAAGCCCAAGGCTGTTCCGAGTCCTGTGTACAACTGGCTCCTCCAGCACCTTGCACAGCATGGTCTGTTGGGCATGGCTGGTTCCTGTCACATACTTCTCTCCTTGTCCTGCACTGGTGGACACAAGTTGGGGAGGGACTACTGACTTCCTGGCCAGCGGTTCAAGAGGGCTTGTGCTGCTGGCACAGGACAGACTATGCTGTGCTTGTTTCCCCCTTCTTTTCCCTACAGTCCCACATTGCTTGTGCTGTTGGTCACAGTTCAGAGGGAATGCTGACTTCCTTGCCAAAAGGCTCTTGTACCACTGGTCTCAGGGTAAGGAAGAGCTAACTTGTCATTCCTGTCTTCTCTGCTGCAGGTTGCACCTAGTCTGTAGTCCAAATCCCTGTCTTGCACTGGATGGGTTGTGTTGTTTCACTAGCAACCCTCAATGCCATGGCTAGTCCCTAACATTGTTTTTACTAAGGTTCCAGTTAGCAGTTACGGTGCTCAACAGAGAAAGAAAAAGAAAAATTAGAGACAAAAAAGATACTAATTTTTGAGATCTTTTATTTTCCTTGGCAGAAGTGTCCACACTAACTTCAATTGTATCCTAAGCCTTTTTTTCTTAAACATTACTTCACATTTTTCAATTCTCTTTATCTATCTGTTTTCATAAAACAATTTTCTTTTTTCTTTTCTTTTTTTTTGGTGGAACTGGGGATTGAACTCAGACCCTTGTGCTTGCCAGGGAAGTGCTTATTTTATTGAGCCATCTCTGCAGCCCCTACGAATTTCAGACATAACGAAAATTGATTGCTCTCTTTGACAACACATATTCAAAGGAGAATTAAGTACATGGAAACCTTTGCTTGACGTTAAGTATTTTAGAATGGCTTGATTGTTGAGTATTAGGACATGTAACTTAGTACTTTTTTCCCTGGTAGATGCTTTTTATTTTTATTTTTATTTTGTTTTGCTTATTTTAGCTGTCAAACTCAGAATCTTGTGGTACTAGGCAAGTGGTACACCACTGAGCTGTCCCTGTAGCTGCACACTTTAAAAATAAACTTGTTTATGCACTGATTGTTGTGAAACTGCTAATGATCAACTCACTGCACAGCTAAACTGCGGAAATTTCCCACCATTCCTTAAGTACCTTCACCAGATTTACTCCCTTCTTAAAGCTCCTATTCCTACTTCGTATTTGCACAATTTTTTGACCCTTGGATATGATTTTTAGGTCCCTAGAGCTAATGTTCTGCAAAAAGCCCATAGTATAGAGATTGTAGTTTGTAAGTTTCTGATAATGACGTATGTCACTTTGCACGCTCTTTTACATGGACAAATCAAATAATAA
>NW_004524887.1:1547781-1557774 GCF_000260255.1 Octodon degus | reverse complement strand
CTTTTGCGGAACTGGGGATTGAACTCAGGCCCTTGCGCTTGCCAGGGAAGCGCTTATTCCACTGAGCCATCTCCCCAGCCCCAAAAGTAATATATTTTTGTAGAATTTTTGAAAAAATTGTAGATCCACAAGTAGAATACTTATAAAAACAATTATGTTGCATAAGAAGTCAATATTTGTCTTTAATTTCCTATGTTGTGATGCTTAGCTAACTTTTTTTTCTTTTTGGAACCAGGGATTGAACTCAGGCCCTTGCGCTTGCCAGGGAAGTGCTTATTCTACTGAGCCATCTCGCTGGCCATGCTTAGCTAATTTAATGTGTAAAGTTTTATGTCCTGAGAATTTTGAGTGATTTGGATCTTTACAAAGTGATTAAAGGGCCTGCGAGAGAGCTCAGTGGACTAGGTGCCTGCTTAGGCAAGTGTGGGGATTGAGGTTCGATCTTCCACACCATGTGCTGTGCCTCCCCAAACCTAGGCACACTGAGTTGGCCCCCAAGTCCAGGTGGCTGTGGTGGTGCAGGCCTATAATCCCTTCATGGGGAGGCTGAGAACAGGCTATGAGTTTGAGCTGCATAGTGAGACACTGTACCAAATACATTAAAAAAAGATGTAAAATAGTGGTTTGAAATTTATGCTTATTGGGCTGGGGAGCTAGCTTAGAGGCTTAAGCTTCTGCCAGGCAAATGCAAAGTCCTGAGTTTGATCTCTGGTACCAAAAAAATTGAAATTTAGGCCTATCATAAAAATTAAAAGATAAATTTACAGTGAATTTTACATATTCTAAGACATGAAATATTTATTTAGTATATGTCTCTGTTACCTTTTCTCATTGCTAGGACAAAAATACCCAACACCCAGAACTGAGGAAGGAAAGTGTTATTTCGCTCACAGTTTATGAAGGTTTTAGTCTGTACTTGGCTGGCTCATGGTAGAAGACACCTGTTCATGGTGGCAGAAAACGGCAAAGAGCAAAGGGAGGAGCATTAGCAGCTGTCTTTCTCCTTTCCTTGTATTACAAGCAGGCTACCCTGGGGGAGGTGTAGAACTCATGGAATATCCACGCCCTCCTGTTGCACAGGATGACTTTGTTTACCAAGTAAGAACTCTGGCTCCCTGCTGAGCCACTTAATTAAAGTTTTAATTAAACTTCTCAAGCTGACACATTGTATCAGCCAGTACACAATAGTGCAGAAGACTGAAGGTTAAACTAAAAAATTCTAAAAATTGCACTTGGTATTACTTTGATATTTTTGTTTTTTAAAAACAAAACCAAGCTAAATGATAATTGGGACTCAGACTTTTCTTTTACTCAAATAATGCAAACACTAGTGATGGTAGAAAAGTTAATTATATATTTGAAATGCTTAAAGCAAATGTAGGAAAACAACATAAGTATTTTCTGTAAATATTTCATAAGCATATTAAAATCTTCTTTAGTATATAATTTAAGAAGAAATGCCTTTTCTCTCAAAGGCCCATTTTTTTTGTACCAGTGCCATAGCTGGAAATATTTGCTGTTCTGTTAGTCATATAAGAGTTTATCTACAACTTTTATCTTTCTCTTTTCTTTATCTTGTCAAATTTATTGATTTGTAATAATCATAATCTATATTTTAGTAATAAGGGAATTATATAACATTATATACTTACTATATATGTATGTTTGTTTTACTAGACCATTTGTAACTTATATTTCAATTTCCTGTTGAAGATTTCCACTTAAGGTCCACTACAACTTCAATAATTTGGTTCAAAAACTGAATTCAAAACATGATTATTTAAAAATAGCTTCATCCTGGCAACAGATTTACTCTATCCTATCAAAGCTCATTTGCTCTTGCATCAGATGTAAATGAACAATTGAGAAGGGTACTTTTCTGATTGGTCCTATGTACAGTCTTTGGGAACTGCAGTCATCCTGAATTCTGTGTTTATATGCCTAGGGTCTCTATAGCTGGCATACTTTTCATAGTTGTTTAGCTTGTTTGCCCCAGCCCTAATCTCCTACCTAACAGACAGCTCCTGGAATCTCAATCTTGGGTTCAGCTACCCAGGAGCTATATAAGTCCAAGCAAGCACTTCAAATAACTGAGCTAACCTGCAAGCCCCCTGAGCTGATAACAATCTGAAGGCGAATATTTTGAAGGTTGAATAGACAAATTTTAATATTAGGCTGAACAAGTAGAGACCAAATAGGAAAAGGAGCAAGATGACCGTGAGAGGTCCCAAGAGAGGAGGAATCAGCAATTGAGGAGGGAAGGTTAAAGAGCATCACAGAATCTTCAGGAATAGGTCAAAATATTTCCTGATCCATCCTAAAGGGTGCAGTATGACAGGTTCAGTAATGAAAAAGGTTATTTCTCCCTACAGTTATGTAGGAAAGTTTACTAATGAGTTTTATTTACATGCATTCTGTGGACAAGAAAGCATGGTAAAAAGAATGTGAAGTAAACTACCAAGAGACTAACAGCCCTGGTAGACTTACCCAAGTTATGGCTCCTATGGAAAGCAGGAGTCCCCAAACATGTGTAGTGGATGGGCCTCGGGAGGTAGCTCAGGAGAATAAGCACTTGCCTGGCAAGTGCAGGGTCCTGAGTTCAATTCCTGGTACTGCATAAATAAGTAAATAAAATAAAATAAATAAAAAAACTGTAGTGGAGCAGAGCTCATTAAGGACTCTGTGTGTCAAGTCAGCACATGGAGCAATGCCAGAGTTCTGAATTTTGAAGAGAAGCCTCAGATATCCCAGAGCTTCATGAACTTTCTTCTTTTTGGCATTCTTTTGCCTGAAGTGGTTCACGTGGGGCTGACTTTATCCCAGGAAAGTGAATCCAGCTATCTGTTTTAAGCATTTTTGCTGAAGTGGTTGTGGCAAGAAGCACTGAAAGGAACAATTCCATGTACAAGATGGGCAAGGCAATGATCCTGAGAATCTCTAGAAGATTTTTGAATCTAGCTGTTAATTGGAAAGATTCTCACCCTGACTGTTTATACTGATACCTGTGAAATAAGCAACTGCACTGCAGATGGTAATCTGTAATAGTAGTTTCATGCTTGGAGTGTCTGTCATTCTGGTCTTCTGAATATGGGTTGCTTGTCATGACATGCCAGTTGCTGCTGTGCTGTCTCTTGCGTAGATGATTTTTCAAAAAGAAGGGGGTGGTGAATGAAGGCAAGAGACAGGAAAAGGAATATTGTGGGACTGTCATGTTTCAAGGATGTATAGGGTTAGATTTTTGGATTTATGTGTAAACATAAGAAGTATATAATTATGCCTATTTTAAAAAGTATATTCTAATTTTTAAATGTTTTTTCATCATATTCTATAGGGACTTAAAGTTCAGCATATCAATACTTGATGAAAAATACCTGTTCCATGTTATGCCTAAGATGTTTGATATTCAGACAGATAGTGAGGCTAAGCTTAACAGCCTAGGTTGTACGGTAATAACAATAAGCTTCTCTTCTGGATGGTTAATAACCTAAGTTTGCAGATGAAAATTAGAGAAAAAGGAGGGCCGCAAAGAAAGCCAACATTTTGGCCCTAGCCTTCCAAGGTCAATTAAGACTCAGGACATATGAGAACTTTTACTGTAACGTCCTGACACTCAGTAGTGTCCCAAATTTTCTGATCAAGAAGATTATGGGGACAAAGAGGAAAGTGATTGATGATGTAGAGTGTGCCTAAGGACAGTCACGTGGAGAGAAAACATTCTCTCAAGCTTTCACAGAGAGCACATTGGCCAAGCAATGGCTGTGACTCATCCACATGGCTGACACTGACAAAGATTTTACAATCTGAGGTACAGGATCTCAGGATAAATCCTGAGGGGATTTCACTGACCTTGTTGTAGACCTAAAAGCTACAACTCTTGTTGCATAGGTCTTGCTTTACCTTGGACTTAACCATCCAGCAGAAAATTATAAAATGAAGTATAAGAAGTAAAGCCATGCTGTTATGTTGAGCTGTAGGGGACTCAGGTCAACAATTTCTGACATTGCCAGTGAAACAGAAGACCCAATACTATTATGGACTACTGGACTCTTTTAGAATATTTTGCTGAGTTAACACACCTATAATATTCAAATAACGGAACTTAACAAAAAAAGAGGATACTGATGAGTGTTCTTTTTGTATCTGTGTATTCAAAATGGTTAGGATAGATACATAGTTGCATTCTCTTTATGAATAGAGGGATTTGTTCTAATGGTGTTTGTAAATAGGATATCATGTCCGCATCTTGTACAGCAATTAACCACTAGGAAGAATGTATGCCATGTGTTAATTATTGAAACTGTCCTACCAATTTGGTTTGAAACTGTCTCATTGCTATTTGTTTCTTAATAAAGTTATGGAAAAAAGATAATAAATTATACATTCATTACCAAAAAAAAAAAAATAGCCGAAAAAAAAAGAAGGAACAATTGCATTTTGGTTTTAATTGGTCTTTAGGAATTCCTTCTTTTCAAGTTTTAATGAACACTTTCATCTCCAAGGCAGATGCTGTGGTACCTCTGTACCACAGAGGCTAGCAGGACTTTGTAATCATTTAGTTCCATTGATTGTTGTACTTGGCTTATATTAATAAGATATGGTAGAGACTTGAGGCCCCTTCGGTACCATATCAGAAGGCAGAAAGCACCTTCCACATAGCATCACATTAGCCCAGTTTTGGAGGTATTTTAAATCCTCTTGAAGGCTACTGGCAAGTTGTTTTTTCCAGAGTTCACTTTAGGGTTTGGTTGGTGCTTTTGACCTTTATGGAGTGTCTTATTTACTTTTCTTTCTTTTTTGAGACAAAATGCTTGACACCCAAATGTAAGGAATGAAAGGGTTATTTCCCTCACAGTTTGTGCAGGTTTCAGTCCCCGGGGTGGCAGGCACTGGGCATTAATATATATTTCTTTAAAATTTTAGCATATTTCCTTTCAGGAGTCCAGTATTTATAGTGCAGGAGGGATATGTTTAGCTACATTTTTATTTTTCAAAGATTGTTATATTTTGAGAATTATTCTAATGTGTCTGATTATATTTAGGTTTTGTGGAATCTGAGGCTAATTTCAAGTTTTAAAGTACTTATTTTCCTATCTATACAATGTATGTAATAATGTAAAAAATCAGAATACTTGTCATATCTGTTGTTGATAGAATGAAAAAAGAAAATAGTGATTAAGTAGTTTCAACACAGAGGAAGACAGCAAAAGCAACAGGAACAAAAAGGGAGAAGAACAAGCCTCTCTTCCTCCTTTATATTGTGAGCAGGCTACCAGTTTCTAGGGTAGGTGTAGCACTCACACCAGCTCTCTGCCGTCCTCTTGCTTAGGATGAGGATGTTTACTAAGTGAGGATTCAGACACCCTGCTGAGTTCCTTCCTTGTTTAGTTAAACTTCTAAACTTCTCATGTTCACAAATGTTTCAACCAGTACAAGGAGGACTGAGGTGTGTGTGAAAATGGAGATGATACTGGATACTTTTTTTTTTTTTAAAGAATACAGAATGGTAAAAATATTTACAAACAATACAAAAATTTCATTAAGCAAAGTAATAGAAATTCAACCATGGTTGTTGTATTGCATAATATTGTCTTCTATTGTTTAGGTAGCCAGATATAAACTGGGAAGCTTGGTTTAAAAAAAGTTATAATAAATTAGAAATGAAATAAAATAAATTTTAAGTATTAACTACTTTTAACAGACCAGCAGAAATCAGCAGTACAGCTATTCAAACTACCCTGCTTATATACAAAAATATATATATTTTTTCCATAAGGGCTATGCTGATTTACAGTTTTTTAAATAAAACAAAGTTTATTCTGCAATAATTTGTCCTTTATATTTTTTATTTTTAAAATTTTATGTATTTGGTACAGGGACTCACTATGTAGCTTGGACTTGGAGTGATACTCCTGTTTTCAGCTTCCCTAGTGTTGGGAACAGGCATGCACCACCACACCAGGACTCCGTTGCAGGCCTAGTGCACCTGGGGCAGGGCTGTATTGTGCAATGCTTTGTTTTAATGGATGGCATCACTTTGGCAAAAAAACAAAACAAAACAAAAAACACTATAAATATTTTATAACCAGAGATGAGATACAAAGACTAAACCTTTGTTTTTGTTTTTTTGCAGTTTAATATATTTTAATAGCAAACTTACAGGAACAGCACAGAAAGACAGACAGCAGTAAAAACATGTGCTAGCATGTAAGACAACTCAGTTAGAAAAGTATGGTGAGGGCTGGAGAGATGGCTCAGTGGTCTAAAGCACCTACTTAGAACAAGCTTGGCAAGGCATCAGGGACCGCGGTTCAATTCCCCAGCACCACATGCCAGCCAGCCCCGCCCCCTGGTGGGCTGAGCTGGCCACACACACACACCACTCTCTCTCTCTCTCTCTCTCTCTCTCTCTCTCTCTCTCTCTCTCAATCTCTCTCTCAAATAAATAAATAAATAAAAAAGAAAAGTATGGTGACTGGATGGAGAGTTGTTTTTAATATGAACAAAGACTGGCAATTGAGAAGTGGTTCACTTATGACTATTCGTCTACTGGCAGCTACAACTCAAATATAAGGCAATTTTTATACTACATTAGAAAAGAAAGAATTCAATAAATTTCTTAAACTGGAAAGCATTCTTATACTTTCATTTAAAAATAAAGTTATAGGCCTTTGTTCTGGATAGCCATCACCATGACTAGACTTAGAGCACCTTGGTTCCCAAAAACTATAAATATGCCTTAATGTCTTTGTTCTTGCCATAGATTACACTGCAAGTGTTGGATTGGAATTAACTTGATAGGAATCTAGTAATTTATCCATTGAATTATAAATATAAACTTTCCAGACTGATAAGAGGACCAGAAAGGGGTCTATCTCTTTGACCCTCAACATGGCCGGAACACATGACCTCAGCCCAGCAACCACTTTCCAGATGCAGATGCTGGCAATTCACTGGACCTTGCTTGACCAATTTAGAGAAAACAGAGAGTATGACCATCAAAGCAGTTTCATGGCCAGAATCAAACCCATGTACACAACATATCAAGCTCTCTGCCGAGACCTTGAGCAATAAACCCGACAGCATATCGCTCACCTTCCTGGGAAGGCCTGCAACAGACCATTCTTGAGGCTGACCATCTAATTAAGAACCAAAGTTTGGTTCAATCACCTGAAAATCTCCTTGCAATGCCTTATCTTATAGCAGATTCTGTATGTATTCCTGTGGTTCAGGGAGAAGTATATTATGTCTACATACCTAATCCATGTTAGACCTCTTACATGGATGTACAGGCTTCCAGAGGTTTTTCCATTCTACAGAAAGTAAAACCCCTATATACGTTATTCTTCCTGGCCTGCAAATTTTAATACATTTACAAGAACAGACTAAACTTAGTGTTACATCTCATTTTGTATATCTTCCTTTGTGTGCAGCCCATGTACAACAGCATGCTAGCCTTTGCATATTGGCTGCAGATCAGACTTTGAAAGTACAACTGTCTAAAGAAAAATTTGCCTTATTAACCTTAAATTTTATTGTTTTGGATGGTAACCTTGTAAGAGATTTGAAACCTACCATTCCTACCTTTATTCCTGAATCTTATGCCTCTCATTTTAAGGAATTATTACTTTGTGGATTGTCCCCCAGAAGGTTCCTTATAGAAAAGGATCAAGACTGGCATGATATTTTCTTTTTAGGCTCTCCTGACCATGCCATACCTCAGAAGCCTTGCCTAAAGTTAAATGGCAAGTTAGAGGCCTCAGCCTTCCCGTCTCCAGACTTATTATCAATGAGAAAACTGGACTCATACAACATACTTTATGGAATCTAGTCCTATCTTTTCATGGTGAACTGCTGCAGATTGGGCATCTGAAGGAAAAGTTGAAGTAGTATTACAAGGATATATATGCAAACATACATACTTATGGCCCTCAGGTACTATTTAAAAGAAAGATAGAATGGCAACCAAATATATTCTCATGTACTAATTGTTATCTGACCTATTTTATTATGCCCGAACATCCTTCCAATGACTCCACAGTAGTGATCATGAGCAGGATACCTAGAGTTTGGCTTCCAGTCAATCTAACAGAGTCATAGTGTCATACACTTAATTCTTCCTTGGTAAAGAGATTAACTAAAAGATCTATCAATTTCCAAGAGGATACTTGGATTATTTATAGCAGGGATTACTTCCTTGGTGCTTTTAAAAGCCAGAGAAGTTATTGGCCCTATCAAATTAGCCCAATCAGTATTAACTACTCACTTTGTAGACAATTGGACAAGAATTTCTGGTGACAGCAGAAAAATTCAGCAAAATATTAATATAAAGTTAAAAACCCAAGCAAGCATTCTAGAAACCTCCTTCCTTTGGATGGGAGATCAATTTAAAAGTTTACAATTACAACAAGATTTTAAATATCTCTATAATATGACTCACTTTTTATCATCCCATTAGCATATGATAAAAATCTGTATCCATGGGAAGTGATAAAATAGCATATACAAGAAGCAATTCAAGATATTATTGTGGATATAGAGGATCTTCAGAGAAAATTGCCCTCAATGTCACAACAGACACCCACATTTGATACCCAAGTTAAAGATTGGAATAAATTTGCTGATGCTATTACAAAAAACTGAATTCGTTTGCATATCTCAAGGCTCACTTTTGGTTTTACTCTGGAATTAGTGTAGTCATTCTCTTTCTTAAAATCCTTCTCATTAAAGTATGTCATGGAAGGTTCTCAACCCTGCAATGACTAAAGGCCATACAGCCATGACCCACTCTGCTGCAACTTCTTCAAAACAGAGAGAGGGAACTGTGGAGGACCACCTCAGTGACCCTCCCTCAAAGCAGACCATTTGCCTCCATTTTGGCTGTGCCTGACCCTATTTCCATGTATTAATATGTACAGAGCTGGCTAGAATTTTTCCTTATCCCTTGAATTGGCTTTAACCAATGCAGATTGGTCTAGCCAAGGTGCTGGTCGAAGTCTTTGAAAACAGCATGAATGTTTCCCTGATAACCCACACCTGCAGCTTTTAATATGAATCACGTTGAGACAGGATGAAGAGCCAGTGCTCCATGGTGTCAGTTGGAATCCTGGGGCTCAAAAGATCACACATCAGAGTTGAAGCACCAGACCACAAAACATTATATACTATTTCAATAGTATAATGCAAATTAATTTTTCTGCATATTTTTCTTTCTGTATATGACAGAGGTACATTAAATGCAGGCCTCATGCCTAGCCCAACTCACAGTACTCACCTACTACCTGCAGTTGAGGTCATTCATCCTCAAGCCTCTCCTCCTTCGTGAACAGAACCATTTGGCACTAGGTCAAGGTCTTTGTTCCAGATAGCCATCAACATGGCTGGACTTAGGACCTGTTGGCTCCCATATGTATAAATATGCCTTAGTATCTTTATTCTCACCTTGGGTTTTACTGGAAGTGGTATTGAAATTAACTTGATGAGATTTAATAATTTATCCATGGGCTTGCAGATACAAACTTCCCAGACTGATACGAGGACCAGAAAGTGTTCCCTATAAGACTGAATATGATGGAAAATAAAATAGTAAGATTCTTATTAAAGACATAGGCAACAGCTTCTGAACAGACACATTTGTAGAAGAGTAATACCAAGAATAATACTAGAATTTGCAAATAGTGTTGTGCCAAATTGCAAGTTTCTGCACAGAAAATAAATCACCAAACAGAGGAAACAACCTACAGAATAGAAAAATGAAGCTTGCCAGGTGCTATTCTGACAGGGTACTAATATCTAGCATATAAACAAAACTAAATAATTAGACCCTACCAAAAGAAGATCCTTCAGAAATGCACCACTAAAATTGTCCATGGACCCTTCTCAATAAAAATTGTAAATGGCCAGTAAATAAATGAAAAGGGCTGGTGAGATGGCTCAGTAGAATAAGTGCTTTCCTGGCAAATGCAAGGGCCTGAGTTCAATCCCCGGTTCTGAAAA
>NW_004524887.1:1527542-1547681 GCF_000260255.1 Octodon degus | reverse complement strand
AAAAAAGAAAGAAAGAAAAGAGAAAAATGCTCAACAATTTTAGCCATTAAAGAAATGCAAATCATTTCTGAGTCCATCTTACTACTCTTGTAAGAATGCCTTTCATTAAGGACTCAAAACACAACAAATGCTGAACAGAAGATAAGGAAAATGGAACCTTTTTATGTTGTCAGTGAAAATGTAAACTAATAGAGTCATGTGAAAAAATCTATGTGGTGTTTCCAAAATCCCTGAAAATATAAATTGCACTTGATCTGAGACTTCCTGAAAGGGCTGAAGTCATCGTATTCCAGTGATCCATGCGTATGCATGCATGCAGCAAATAGATCACATTAGCTAAATTGTACAGTCAGCTATATGTACATCAACAGATAAATAGGATGGTGATGATGGTGAAAAACAAAGTTATAAAGAATTGGCAATTATACATTTTATACACTATATAATGAAAATGTAATACTTGAAAATTAAGTAGTTTGATAAAAATATACTATACCATATGTAACTTATGGGGTTGGGGAAGAACCAGCAGAGACCACTAAGCTGTGTAAAGGCAGCATGGACTGAAATTTATTGTGCCTTGGTGCAAGCAGAGTGTGTGATAAGACTGTCTGCCTCAATGAGGTGGAGTGAGTCTCTTTTATAGGGATGGAGAGAAGGCAGAGGATGTTAGGTGGGACGATCCTAATACACATATTTGGTCAAAGTTCTGTGGCAGTCTTGCACCTCAGTGGCAGAGATGGGGCACAGGGGCAGAGAGACAGAGACCTTAAAGTGCCCTGTGTAAGTTCTTGGATGTCTCCAGATGTCCTGGAACTTGTGAAATTCCTTGTCCTATCATTTCTTTTCCCGTGCTTGCTGATGACAGCCTCAGGTGCTGAGCTGAATTCCCTGCAGAGAGTAGCACTTCTGCTGACAGTCAGGCTGGGCCTGAGAGAGTCAGGTCCAGCTGGAGCTTTATGTGGACAACAGTTCTAAAAACAAGTTTAGACAGTGGTACTTGGAGTTAGATGTAAAGAAAAAAATGTCAGGTATAACACTAAAATACTTCTTTATTTTCAATAAATATCTTGACTATATCATTAGCACTGAAATAAATCTTATTTAAAGTAAAGCTTATGGGGCTGGTGAGATGGCTCAGTGGTCTAAAGCACCTACTTGGAACAAGCTTGGCAGAGCACAGAGACCGTGGTTCGATCCTCCAGCACCACATGCCAGCCAGCCCCGCCCCCTGCTGGGCTGAGCTAGCCACACACACACACACACACACACACTAAAAAAATAAATGTTTAAAAAAATAAAGTAAAGCTTATACATTTAAAACTAATAAAAACCGTAAAGTATATGTAAACTAGAAAGTCTCAAAGTTTCTTAAATACTATAGTCTTCACAAAAGTGTGTTAAATTACTGTAGTTGTTAAGACAGTTTTATAGCTTTATGAAATACTAATATTTATTACTAATCTTTAGCTTAAACTCCTGAGAGTACCTTTTGGTCTACCAAGGCATATATATTCCCTCCTTAACACTTTCTTTAGCTTTGAATACATGTTAATATATATTTAATCATCTAGTATGAGCCTTATATAGTGCCTCACACAGTAGCAAAAGAAAAATATATACTATACCTCATATAATTTATATACTAGTATATATTAATATGCTAGTATTTGTGTAAAGGCATCATGGACTGAAATTTATTGTTCAGACCATGTTCTTCAGAACTGTTCCTCAGGTAATAAATGCATTTGTCCTGGAAGAGTCTTGGGCAGGCAGATGTGTTTCCAGACTACAGTTGAGCAGTGTTGGAGCTTATTCATAGGGCTCCCACAAGATTGCAAGATGTGAAAGATTTTCAGTGGGCCTACCATCACTGGGTAGTAACAGACATTTATCCTGTCTGGTACTCAGGGGTACTGAACTGCTTCTAGACTGAACAAAAGCAGTCTAGTGTCTAGGTACAGGGTCATTTTAGGATCTTCTGTGGGGCTGAGGTTGGTAAGCCTCTCCTAGGAAGTGAGATGGACTTGTCTTCTAGTGGGTCATTGGCTGGGCAGAACTATTTCCCCGTTGTGACAGAGTGGAACTAAGACCAAGATCCAGGGCTGTTTCAGGATCTGCTGAGGAACTGAGTCTAGAAAGACCCACAGTGGTAAGTGTTGGTGACTCTCCCTTGATCACTTTTCTGAACAGTTAGAATTATTCCCAGACCATAGTGGAAAGGATTCATCTCCTCAGGTTTAGGACCTTCTCAAGAATTGCTTGGGGCAAGTCAAGCAAGACTGACACAGGATGAAAATTTTAAATCATGTACTTCTTTATACTAATAATTTTCATTGTATCTGAAATATAATATGTCTGTCATATTTTATTAAATGCAATTGTGCTTGTTGTAATACAAATGGATATTAAATTGACATGATCATCTCAACTCTAGAGACTATTGTTATATGTATGTGACTGTACTGAAGTAGCAATAAAAGCATACAAAAAGATAAACTGATCTTTAAACAAGTCCTGCCAATGATTTGCCTTCGTGTGTCTAAAGTATATTCTTTACATGTAGCTTGTTAGAAATATGTTTAATAACATCTTTTTTATCTTTATTTTTAATGTGCATATAAGTTGATATTGCAACTTTATATTATGGGGGATAGAAATATCATGTGACCACATTATGTTTCCCTAGTGTATAACCAGGCTATAAAATCGTCACCATACAAAATTTCCCAAACAAAAGGCCACTGTATGACGATTTCATATGTGCTTATTCAGCATAAAGATCACTTCAGATGCTGACAACAACAGAATAATTTTAGAACTGTCATAAAGTATAAACTTTAAGCAATTGAATTTAAAGTGCATTTTTTGCTGTTTTACTCTGAAATATAATACCTTGAGGAAATTATTTGAAAATGAGATCTATAAAGTTATTTTAATTCATTTTTTCCAGAAATTATTAAAGTTACTGTACATTGATAATTCTTTCACAAAACACTGCAAACATAGCCATTACAAGTTCTGCCATAAAGTATAAATGAAATATTTACCCAATTTTAAGATATTAATATGCATCTTTTTAGAAAACTTCTGAATGCAAGACAGTATTAATTTGAAACTTCAATTTAATATTAAAAGGTAGCATGGCATATTCATTTATTATTTATAAGTTTCATTTTTCCAAAATATTTTAGTATCCCTTTGCTGCTTGATAATACTTTTCTTTATGCCTTGCAAATATCCACATTATCCTTCTTTTCTGCAATTCTCACATCTTGTGTTTCATAGTTAATGCTATCATCAAAAAATTATGGAGGTTTATTAAATAATTTTTATGATGAACACTCCGTATATTCATATTTAAATTTCTCCTGGTAAAGCAAAACATTATGAGAAATCTGCTTGTTGTTAAAATCTTATTTTGTGTGTTTATGTGAGGGTGTGTATTTATTAATCACCTATTTTCAAAGGTAATAAGCATAAGTGATGAGCAAGAAGCTTTATGTTATATATTTTGTATCATGATAAACACTAATTTTTTATATACATATGTTATTTTTAATTGATTTTTACATGTATAAATTGTATATATTTAAATATCAACAAATACAATCCAATTTTTCCCCATAATTTTATTGAGAAACAAATAGCAATGACACAATTTCAAATCAAATTGGTAGGACAGTTTCAATAATTAACACATTGCATATTCTCTTCCTAGTGGTTATTTGCTGTACAAGATGCAGACATGATATCCTATTTATAAACACTATTGGAACAAATCCCTCTATTCATTAAGAGAATGTAACTATCTATCTATCCTAACCACTTTGAATACACAGATACAAAATGGACATTCATCTGTATCCCCTTTTTTGTTTAGTTCCATCATTTGAATATTATAGGTGTGTTAATTCAGCAAATATTCTAAAAGAGTCCAGTAGCCCATAAGAGTATTGGGTCTTCTGCTTGACTGTCAATGTCAGAAATTGTTGACCTGAGTCCCCTACAGCTCAACATAACTATACCTTTTACTTCTTATGCTTCGTTTTTGTACTTTTCTGCTGGATGGTTAAGACCAAGGTAAAGCAAGACCTATGCAACAAGAATTGTGGCTTTTGGATCTCATAAGGTCAGTCAAATCCCCTCAGAATTTATCCTGAGATCCTGTACCTCAGATTGTAGATCCTTTGTCAGTGTCAGCCATGTGGATGAGTCACAGGCATAGCTTGGCCAATGTGCTCTCTGTGAAAGCCTGAGAGAATGTTTTCTCCCCATGTGACTCTCCTTAGGCACACTCTACATCATCGATCACTTTCCTCTTTGGCCCCATAATCTCCTTGATCAGAAAATTTGGGACACTACTGAGTTACATGACGTTACAGTAAAAGTTCTCATATGTCCTGAGTCTTAATTGACCTTGGAAGGCTAGGGCCAAAATGTTGGCTTTCCTGGCAGCCCTCCTTTTTTTCTAATTTTTGGTCTGCAAACTTAGGTTGTTAACCCTCCACAAGAGAAGCTTATTGTTATTACCATACAACCTAGGCTGTTAAGCTTAACCTCACTATCTGTCTGAATATCAAACATTTTAGGCATAGCATGGAACAGGTATTTTTCATCAAGCATTGATATGTTGAACTTTAAGTCCCTATAGAATATGATGAAAAAATAAGAATATATTTTAAAAATAGGCATAAGTAATTCTATAATTCTTACGTTTACACATAAGTCCAGAAATCTAACCATATACAATCTTGTAGCAGGACAGTCCCACAATATTCCTTTTCCTGTCTCTTGCCTTCATTCACCATCCCCTTCTTTTTGAGCAATCATCTACCCAAGAGACAGCACAGCAGCAACTGGCATGTCATGTCAAGTAGCCTGTGTTCAGAAAACCAGAATGACAGGCACTCCAAGCATGAAACTACTATTACAAATTGCAATCTTCAGTGTAGTTGCTTAGTTCACAAGTGTCAGTATAGTTAGCGTGAGAATCATTCTAATTAACTGCTAGATTAAAGACTCTTCTGAAGATTCTCAAGATCATTGCCTTGCTCATCTTCTACATATAACTATATGGCTTGCCACTATGTTTCCTAGCTCTTCTTTCCCTCTTAATTATTTAGTCCTCAAGTTCTTGCTTTCCTTTTAGTTGTATTATGCCTTTCTATTTGTATTTCTTCTTTTTAGTTCTTATACTAGGGAAACTGTATGATATTTACACATGATAAACACTAATTTTTTAAAATATCAATTAAATATAATTTATATGGTGTAAAAAATCTATCATTTTACAGCTTAACAATTTTTAGTGCTTTCACAAAATCGCAAAATCAGAAGCACAGCTTCACTTTAGAATGTGTTAACGCTATGTCCACTAACAGGCATTTTCCTTACTCCTTTGCCTGCCGACCTGCCCCTGCCAGCTTTAGCAATTTGTATTCCCCTGTCTATCTCTGTAGTTTTCATTATTTTGGAAATTTCATCTGAATGAAATTATGGACTATGTGAATTTTTTGTATATCCCTTTTTTATGTAGCAAAATGTTTTAAAAATTCATCTGTGTTCTGACAAGTACCAAGTAACTTTTTAATTGCCAAGTAATATTCAGTTGTTTAGATATAGCGTATTGTATCTTCCCATTTGTCAGTTAATGCAGATCTGGGCTGTTTCTACTTTTTATTATTACACATAATTCTACTATGAACACTGAAGCATAAATTTTAGTATGGAAACATTTTATTTTTTCTTGTATATGTATCTAGTATCAAATTAATTAATTAATTAATTTATTTATTTATTTTGGCAGAAGCGGGAATTGAACTCAGGTCCTTAGGCTTGCCAGGCAAGCACTTATTCCACTGAGCCATCCCCCCCAGCCCATATCTAGTACTAAATTTAATATTTGATTGATTGTCAAACTAATTTTAAGAGAAGGTGTATGACTTTATATCTCAACTAACAGTTCACTAGTCCAATTGGATTCTAATTTCTCTGTATTCTCAGAAGCGCTCATTTTTGTTTATTTTTTTATTAAAATCAGATAGGTAATAAGTGATACCTAATGAGAGTTTTGATTTACATTTCTCTAATGCATAGTATACTATTTTTTGGTGCTTGTTATTTATATTTCTACAAATAGTGACTTTCTTGATCCTCTGTAGGTGTTTTCATTTTTTATTTTTTTGGCGGAACCGGGGATCAAACTCAGGCTCTCGTGCTTGCCAGGGAAGCACTTATTCCACCAAGCCATCTCCCCAGCCCCAAAACTAACTTTTTCTTTTCTTCTTTTTTTTCTTTTTTTTTTTGTCAAATCGGGGATTGAACTCAGGCCCTTGCGCTTGCCAGGCAAGTGCTCATTCCACTGAGCCATCTCCCCAGGCTCCTCTGTAGGTGTTTTTAGTTGGGCAGTTTTCCTTCCCCTCCCCTCCACTCCTCTTTCTTCCTCTTCTCTCCTCTCCTTTCTCTTTCCTTTCCCCTTTTAAAATTTTTGAGGTAGTTTTCTTGGTGTCAAAACAATTGTAAAAATCATTATTCCAAAGGCTTATTCATAGATCTTCTGTTGAGGGCTTTATAATTTTAGTTCTTACACTAAGGTCTCTCTGCTCTTTTGGTTGAATTTTTGTGTATTATGTGATATAGGAGTCCAACTTTATTCTTTTGTATGTATCTAACTAGCTGTCCAAGTGCCATTAGGGGTTTATTTTTGAAATTAGTTCCATTTCACTGATTTGCATTCTATATTTATGCCAGTATCATATGTATTTATTGTTGTGTTTGTAGTGATATTTGAAGTTGGAATGTTTGAATTTTCCAACTTTATATATCTTAAGATTGTTTAGATAATGTGACTTTTCTTGAAATTGTGTAGATATTTTAGACTCAGGCTATCAGGTATACAGAGAAGTTGAGTAGATTTTTAGTAGTGATTATGTTCATATATTAATCAAATTTGTTGATCATCCTACCTATGTTAATTCTTCCTATCCATTAACATGAAATCTTTCAATTGATTTATGTTGTCTATAATTTTCTTTCAGTACATGTTTTATAGTTTTCAGCATAAATGTTTGTATAAAACTTTTATTATCTTTGGTACTACCATAAATGGAATTTTTTCATATTGTTTATTGTTAGTATCTAAAATATAGTAAACATGTAAACATTGATATTATATCCTGTAATCTTGCTTAACTAATTTATTAGTTCTAATGGTTTTTAGTGGGTTTCTTGGGTATAGAAGATTGTATTACTGATGAATAGTGATACTTTTACTTTGCAATTTGGGTAGGTTTTGTTTTGACTAGACTATCTGGTACAGTGATGGAAAGAAGTAGCATAAACAGGCATTTACGGATTGTTCTTGGTTATGAGGAAAGAAAGAATTCAGTGTTTCACTATTATACTGATGTTAGCCATGGGCTATATTTATAAGTTTCTTTGTTTGACTTAGAAGATTCCTTCATTTTAGTTTGTGGAGTATTTTTGATCATTAAAAATAGTCTATTTTAGAAAATGAATTCCTGCATTTATTGAGTTATTATTTTTATAATTGGCCTCTCTGTTTTTAGAGGCATTATATAATGGTCACTGATCTTTGAATGTGAAACCAAGTTTATTTTCCTACAATAAAGTACACTTAATAATGATAGATAATCTTTACATGTTGCTAGATCTCCTTTGCTTATTCGTTGCAATTTCATATGTATTTCCATATATAGATCGATCTATCTACCTATCTATCTATCTTGATATGTAGTTTTCTTTCCCTGTGATTTTTAGTTTTGGTGTCAGGGTAGTATAGTACTGTTCTTAGATAATTTATTTTGAAGAGATTTTTGAGGAGTTTGTGAACAATTGGTATTACCTGTCTAGTAACACAGACAAAATTTACCAGTGAAGCCATCTGGGCCTGAGCACTTCTTGGTGGGCAGTTTAAAATTTGCTAATTCACTCTCTAATTGTTTTAGGACTTTTCAATTTTTTTAATTTTTCTTGAGTCTGCTTTGGTGTTTTGTGTGTTTGTAAGAATTTGTCCATTTTATCTATTGTTAACATAGTTGTCCATAATGTTCCTTTATAATCTTTTGTTTTCTGTAAAGTTACTATTGATATTCGGAAAGAGCAGAATAATTGATTGATCTTTTACAATAATAATAAGGAGAGTGGTCATTAAAATTATTTGCTTTTATGTCATAAATATGACATTGAAGATCCACATGTATCTTTTATGTCTGTTACAGTTTCTTGAATTCAGAAAAGAAATACACTTGCAACATTAGAGATTTTGTAGTTAGAGCTTGTAGAAATATAAGTTATTACACTATGAGAGGCCTTCAAATTAAAAATAAAGCCATTGGATTTGTAATACCAGTGCTCTAGGATTACAAATTTGAGCCTAAATTGAGCACCTTATTTTCCTAGCAAGATGCTGTTCCAGAATTTAAACAAAAATTTTTTTAATAAAGAAGCAGGGATATAGCTTAGTTTGATTATACAGCATGACATCAGGATAATTATAGGTTAATGAATTTATATATATATAAAGTCTAGAAGTTACAATTTTCAATGTTAACACAAAGAAGTTCTTAAATGTTTGAAGCAAATATACTTATTCTGACTTGAACCTTGCATAATATATACATATATCATAATTTTATATGATATCAAGTAAATATGTACAATTATATATCCACTTAGTAATTAAAATATTGTTTAAATCATGGAAAAGAATACCTCAAAATTTGTATTCTTAGGTATCTGTATATTTATCTAGATCTTCTGCAAACTGAATTATTTTAATATTATCATGATATCAATGACAAATTTTTGTATTTTTTTTGTATTTTTTAAAGTCAAAGATCACTTAACTAAAACAGACTAAAAGTCAGCACTACGTCTCACTTGTTACTACTTCCAAGCATATATCAATATATCAATGTATAGAAATGTGTTAGTTGAACTAAGTAAACTTTCACCGAATGTTTTTCAAAAAGATATGTTTCTTCACAAATTGCAATAATATGTTTGTTGACAAGAAAATAAACTTAACATATTTTAAAATACAATAATATGTTAACGTTTCCAAACACAGATTCAGGAAAATCCAATTTTGTTTCCTTTTTATGTTTCTCTTGTTTGGTGCTTGTTAAAATCAGTGCATTTTAGTCAACTTGAAATCAGTTCAGAGTGAAGGAAAATAGCAATAACATAATTTAGAATATTGTCTTGCATTTGTAAAAAGCCATTATCTAACAATTCAAGCTATTTAATATTGCTTCTTTTTCATATTTGAAAACATGACATTGCCATTAGAATAAAATTATACAAAACTTATGCAAATAAGACAGCCATTAAGTTTTTTTCCAGTTCCTTGTCAAAGAAAATCTCATACTCAAAACTATATTTTAATTTTTATGGAATTAAAGTTACATATAGTAAATGTATGCAGTTTAATAAGCAGGAAGACAAGTTTTAACATTTCTTCTATACTCAAGTAGTTACTAACACAGTCAAGATAATACATATCGTGACCTCAAAAGGTTTTGTGTCCATTCCCTACCACAACCCTAGCGTGAATCTTGATTTCAGGTGTAGCCAAACACAGTCTGCTTCCCCTCCATGTCCCAGATATATGGTGTTGGCAGATTTTTCTGTTTAGTGTATAGGCTTTCCAAGTAATGTGTTCTATATTACAACTGCTCAACTCTGCTTTTTGTCCTATTTTTTATTTTTGGGGTGTGTGTGTGTGTGTGTGTGTGTGTGTGTATGTGTGTGTTTGTGTGTGTGTTGGAGGTGTTTGAAGTCAAGACTTTCACACTGAACTGAGTCCCTAGCCCTTTTAAAAAACTTTTATTTGGGGACAGGGTTTCTCTAGATCACTGGCTTGCCTTAGGCTGTCTCAAACTTGTCCTAGAGTTCTGGAATTACAGATGTGTGCTACTAACTCTGTTTTTATAGCATGAAAGCAGTCATAGAAAAGATTTAAACAATAAAAAAGATATATTTCAATAAAAGCTTTTTGTGTACACAAACCTTTTTGTTTGTTTGTTTGTTTGTTTTTTTCAGAACCAGGGATTGAACTCAGGCCCCTGCACTTGCCAGGCAAGCGCTTATTCCACTGAGCCATCTCCACGACCCCAAACATTTGTATTTTATATATTTGTTATTTTATGAAAATTTTAATTTCTTTGTTCAGCTATTTAAATAAATGAGAATTGGGGATGGGGAGATGGCTCAGTAGAATAAGTGCTTCCCTGGCAAGCACAAGGGTCTGAGTTCAATCTCTGGTTCCGAAAAAAAAAAAAAATTAATTAATGAGAATTAACTATATACTCGGGAATTTTCTAAAACTTTGTAAGTTGGATTTGGTTCATAGGGTGTAGTCTAATGATATGTCTTACTTTTAATTTTGCACACAAACATCATCATAGACATGTTTTGTTTCCAGCTCTTCCTCTCAGTATTTCTCTTGTGTATGTTAATAATTTTGTTGTGTCTTATTCTTTAATAAAGTTTTATTCTCAAATCAATTTTGTTATGTCTTACTCTTTAATACAAGTACACCACTATTGTTTTTATCCCATAAACTGTAAATAGATATTCAATTTTTAGAAATAGCAGAAAAGTAACTCAAAATATTTAGGTAGGATAACATGTGTTCACGTCTTACATGACTTGGTTAAAGCCCTAAGAGAGGAAGGGTGGCTCACGCCTGTAATCCCAGCACCATGTCCTGACTCCATCAGTGGCTCAGCGTGCCTGGGGGATGGGGCTGGCATGGCATGTGGTGCCAGGGATTGAACCCTGACCCCTCTGCTTGTCTAAGAAAGCACTTAGTACACTAAGCTAGCTTGCTGGCCCTACTTGCATGTTTTTCCTCCTTTTTTGCCTACCTTTTCTCCTTTCTCTCATCTTTTTTGTTAAATCCTTAAGTTTTGTTTTTTTTTCTCATTTTACTATATCTGTTATACCTTTCGAGTTTTATTTCTTTTTTCGTGTTCTTAAAAGCTTGAGATTTTGGACAGCCGAATAGCTCAGAGGATTAAAGTGCCTGCAAGCAGGCGCAGGGGCCCAGGTTTGATCTCCCGGCCTGAGGTGCCAGCCCCGCCCCCAGGGCGCGCTGATAAGGCAATTGAGACTGGGCATGGTGGCTTGTGCCTGTAATCCCAGCACTTGGGAGGCTGTAAACTGGCGAATCAGTATCAGTCCGATCTAGTAGTGAAACCCTGAACACCCTGCGGATCATTCCCTAAAATATAAAAACAAAACAAAACAAAACTTGAGTTTCAATTCTATTAACATAAAATGAATCAGTATAAATAAAATGAACAACTCAGGGCACTTAAGACATTCACAGCATAGTGCAGTCACAACTGTGTCAACTCCCCAAATTTTCCTCTCTCATCATGTCTGCATCTTGTACTCTGAATAACTACTATTAAGACAACAATATGCAATGTATTAATTATTGTAACTGTCCTAACTTGTTTTGAAACTGTCT
Organism: Octodon degus; assembly: GCF_000260255.1. Classification (NCBI taxonomy): domain Eukaryota; kingdom Metazoa; phylum Chordata; class Mammalia; order Rodentia; family Octodontidae; genus Octodon; species Octodon degus. The sequence goes on along the minus strand of NW_004524887.1, from coordinate 1,536,178 downwards.
CATTGCTATTTTTCTCAATAAAATTAATAAAAAAAGAGTAAAAACTCATACTCCAAACACGCAGCTCTTGTCTGTCATACAACTCCCATTCTACTTTCTGTTCTTGTTTTGAATATATTTTATACATAGATTTATAAACCATGTAATACTTTGTTTTTTCCTTTCCCTCAACATAATGTTTTTGAGGTTCATCGATGTGCCATACATGTGCTGGTACTCCATTTCTTTTTATTGTGGAGTACAATGTCCATTGTGTCGATACTTTCATCAGTTGATCCATGGGTTATTTCTACTTTTTGGTTATCATTGATAATATGAACACTAATTAAACAGTGTGCACTGTTTGGATTATGAAATGCAATATTGAATAAATTATGTGTAGTTTATTAATAATATCTAATTTAATTGTAAGATTAGAGAATGCTATTGTTTTCACTTTTTGGTTTTTTGAAAAGAGTAAACATATTCAGGGCCTTACATTTGCTAATCAGGCCCTGTACCCCTGAATTACATCCCTGGTCAAAGAATGCTGTTTTTAATTAATACTATTACGTTGTGTAATATACTGGTATTTTCTTATGGCATAATATGTGAATATCTTGTGATTTAATTTAATTGGGGAAGGTGTATTCTTTAGTATCATGCTTTAAGTTTTAATATCTATTTATAATGTTTAACTCACCGAACTTTTGTTTGGGTCCTTTAAAGTTATTTTATCTCTATTGGGCCTGTTACATGCTAAAGTCTTCCTCCATGTCTTTATATATTCTGTGATTAATTTGCTTTATAAATATAGTTTATATCTGGCTCTAATGTATTTACAACTATTATGTAATCATAGTAAATTTTTAGCTTTGTACTAAAATATATTTAATGCTGTTTGCTTTAAAATTTAAATATTATTTATTTTATCCCTGTATTATTATTTTCTTTACCCTGCTAGGTTAATCACTTTGTTTTTATTTTTTTGAGTAATTTAGTCTTAGCTATGCTTCTAAAAGCTGCTAGGTGGCTCTACTTTGTACGGTAGAACAAGTAATGAAGCCTATCATATTTTTTTATTATGGATACATTATTTTTCTCACTTGTTATTTTTTATATCATATGTGTCAAGTTACACTTTTGATGTTTCTTCCTCTGAGATTTGTTTTCTCCTCTCTTTAATGTTTAAAAGTATTTACAAGGATTTGTAATTTGTCTTACTGTCAAAATATTTCCTTTTATTTTTTAAATTTAGTTTTATTTATATTGATAAGTAGTAATTATACATAATAGGTAATTATGAGTTTCACACATGCACACATCCCACCTAATTAACAAATAATCTTACATACTATTTTTTTGTGGTGAAACATTTAAATTTATTCTGAGTGAAAGTGACATACATGTTAGATGATAACCGTCCCATACAATAGGTCATTAAAGATCATTATTCCTGCCTATTTATTTTTGTCCTTTGGTCAAGTATCTCTTTTCTCCATTACCCCCACTTCCCAATCTCTGATAACCGCCATTCTACTCTGCTTGTTATTTGTTTAATTATTTTAAGATTTGATATATGTGTGTCATGTGCTTTTCTGTTTGTATTTGGCTTATTTTACCCAGTGTAATGTCATTCATAGTTCTTCCATGTTGAGATAGATGACAGATTCTTCTTTTTAAGGGATGAATAGTATTCTACTGCAAATACTAATACCACATTTTCTTCATTTGTTCACCTGTTGATGGACATCTAGATTGATTGCAAAAGTGGAGTGAGAAACAAAGTGAAAAGAAGAACCAAATATACAAAGTGTATGCAACAGGTGTTGTAAAATAGGAGGAAGCTCTTCAAAAAAGAGGAACTAGGTTAGGAGGAGCAGGGAAATGAAGGGAACAGGAAAACTGTGATAAAAGAAGGATAAATGGAAACAAAGCTTTGTTAATAAGGGGAAGAGGGTTTGAAAGGAGGGGAGAGAATTTTGGAAAAAAGAGGAATCAAGATATACCTTATGCAAGTAGAAATTCCCTTTGATAAGTATGATCATTTTAATCTAAATTATATCAATACATTTAATAAAAATGTCCCTGTTGTGACTAATGCTGCTATTAACATGAGAGCACAGATTTCTCTGGCATAGTGATTTCAGTTCCTTTGAGGCTCTACCCAGCAGTGGGACTATTGGACCATATGTCAATCCCATTTTCAGTTTTCTGAGCACCCTTCATGCTGTTCTCCATAATAGTCGTATTAGCTTACATTCCCACCAATAGTGTGCCTGAATCTTCTTTTTTCTATATTCTTGCCAACATTTATAATTTTTTTTCAAAACTTGATAGCTATTCTAAGAAGCATAATGTAATATTTTATTCTTGCTTTAATTTACATTTCTGTTTAGTGATAAGTTTTGTTTTCATATACTCATTGACTTTCTGTATGTCAGTGTAAGGTATATAAATCCTTTATCCTCTTCTTTTTTGAGACATGGTCTTCGTACTTATTTGAGCCTGGCTTTGAACTCACTGTGTAACCCAGGCTAGCCTCAAACTCACAGTGTTACTTCTCTCTCATCTCTCAAGTGGTGGGATTACTGGTGTGCTTCACCCTACCTAGCCCCTTTATCCATTTTTAGTTTACTTCTTTATTTTCTTCTTTTTGAATGGAATTCCTTATATATTTTGAATATTAGCCTCTCATTAAATGTATAGTTTACACATATTTTTTTCCAAACAGTAGGTTGTTTTCTTTTTTGCTTCCCCCTATACAGAAACCTTTTAGTTTGAAGCTATCCCATTTGCTTATTTTTGTTTTGGTTGCTTGTATTTTTAAATCATATCTAAGGAATATTTGCCTGGTCTGATGTTGTAGAAATAATTATCTTATGTTTTCTTCTGGTAGTGTTACCATCGCAGGTCTTATGTTTTAGTCGTTAATGTAGTTGACTTTATTTTTTTATATGGAATAAATGTTCACTTTTCATGTGAATGTCCAGTTTCTTTTTAGTACCATTTATTAAAGAGGTCCTCCCCTACCCTGCCATTTGGTATTCTTAGAACGTTTTTTTTTTTTTTTTTTGAAAATCAACTGTAAATGTATGTCTAGATTCTATATCTTGTTCATTTAGCCACTATATCAAGTTCTGGGCACATCATAGTGTTTTGTGTGCTACAGCTTTGTGGTATATGCTGAGATTTGGTGGCTTGATATCTCTAGTTCTCTTCTTTTTGGTTTCAAGATTGTATTGGCTTTTTGGTGTATTTTGTGTTTCCATATAGATTTAGTGTTTTTTTTTCTGTTTTGTGCAAACTATGATTATCAGACATTACATTGAATTTGTATATCTCATTGAATAGAATGAAATTTTAATATCTATTTTTGCAATATGTGTTATTTGTTGTCCTCTGGTTTTTCATTATTGTCTAGACTTTTATACATCATTCACCAGAAAATCTGATTCTGTCATCTAGCTATATCATTGCTCTACAGTTTTGTTTTTTTTTCTTAAATTCTCACATGCATTTTTGGTAAAATTTTAGGTATTTACTTTTGATGGAATTGCATTGTGATGAAGGCTTATCATATGTTTTTTTTCATTTTTAAAAGTTATGTTAAGTTTTGATATATTAATTTCTTCGGTTTTTATCTGTGATCAGTTGTGTCCACATTTCTGATAGTGGGTGAGGTAAGGCTTGGTTAGCAGCCACCAGACTAAAGACAAAGGCTAGCAGCCAGTTTTTGCAAGAGAAGTTTCTGAAGAGCAGGAAAAAGGATAAAAAATCCATATGGAGGAGATAAGTATGGAGAAGGAAGGAGGGTTGTGGACACACAGAGTGAACAACTCAAGAATTGTACATGTGAGAAAAACTGGAGGACAAAATGGAATTGATAGAAGATGGTTATTTATCACATAATAGATGCATATAATTAATTATTGATAAGAAGACACCTCTTAAAAAAGTGATTCAAATAAAAAGCAGGGAGGAATAAGCCATATGGCAATTTCCTAAAGGACATCATTAGGTTTGATGCTTATAACCTGGTGGGAAATCTAAGGCCATATGAACTTGGGTTTCTGTGCTGAGGCCATTGTACAGAGCCTGTTGCAGAAACAACATGGAAGGCCCATATGGTGAAGGAAGGATGAGGGAGAAAAAACAGGTACAGGAATTGTGCTACCTTCAAGTCCTCAGGGTGTGTCCTAAATCTCCTCAGGCTACTCCTGACTTGCGTCAGCGATGAGCAGTGCTCTGGATATCAGATCTGCCCTTTGTAATCTCAGGGGCTTCCTGTGGTATTGGAAGGTACTTTCTTGTTTAGGTTCTGGGTCATATTGCAGCAATAGAAGTCTTTGTGATGGTAGAGGTGCTATGTTAACCAGCAAATAGCTTCATTAATTCTCTGTCCTTCTTAGTCAGGAGGTCTGTATTGCCAGGCTGCAGACATTCTATGCTGTTTAACTTGGAGTGTGAGTCAAAAATGATGATTAAAGAGATTATATTGTTTCTGTCATCATTCTCATTTGGGTTCAGGACCCATCTTCATGGAATCTATTGCTCATGGATATAGTTCACAGGTAGCTCAAAGTGTTTCTGGCAATCAGCTGGAGATGGAGGATTGTACAGGGCTACCCAGGTCTCTCTGACCATCAGCTGCTTTCATACTCTCCAGAGAATATATTCCAATGATCAGTCTAGTTCCTGGCTAAAGGATACCATGAATGCTATGTTAGATGATGGATATAAGGAAATCTTTGAATAAAGAGTCTTTCTTATCCACAATCCCTGACACCCCTAGGTAGTCATGCATGTTACATCAGTTATTCTGCAGTAGCTCTATGTCCAGAATCTTCTTAAAGGTTGAGAAGTTGAAGCCATCCCAGAGATCTGCAGCCCCAGCGTCACTGAGCTTCAATTGATGACCCTGGAAAGAGGAATCTGGAGGTACTGTCCTCCCCTGAAGTGCTACAGTCCTTCAGAGTCTAGAATTTTGAATTTTCTAGAATGTTTATTTTTGGTCACAGGGCTTAGCTATTGGTGAGGATGAGACAATGGTCTAGTCCTTGGTGGGATCTTCAGTGTGTCCTATGTTGCCCCTTTCTCATACAGTGTGCTGCCCAGCCTGCTGCTCAGACCCTCACTGCCTGCCATTTCTTGTCCCCAGGCTCCTATTCAATCCTTCAGACTGATGTCACAGGTGGCATCACCCTTCTCAGGCAATTGAGATGGGAGCTTATCCTCATTCATAGCATGCACTGCTTTAATCCTATTCTGTATACTCCTAGGATTCCAGTAGAAGGCTTGTGTCTCTGTGTATTCTTTGTAACAGTGTCCCCTTAGGAAGATATAGGTGAGAAGAAGCCAGAAGTGAGCAAATCTTAGTTAATGCTTGGCACTGGGTTGAAGACTGCCATCAAGGGGGAGTTAAGAGTGGAGACAAGCAGTCAACAGCAGGAAGTACAGGTTGACAAGGACAGGAGTTATCCTATGGAAGTTAAAGCCCTTTGGACCATTGCCATTGAGAGGACCTGATACGTCCAGCATTTGAGGTGGTGTGATGCTATTGTAGGAACTCACAGAACCCTGAAGCTGTTGGTTTGGTGCCACTGCCAAGCACCTTGCGCATGCCAGGGGGAAGGAGGAAAGGGAACTGAGGCTCCTCTCCATACCTGGATCTCAGCCACGTCACACCCACTCAGCTTTCAAATTTCTCTAAAAGAAGACTGTGAAGGCCGGAAAGATAGTGAAGAAATGAAGACAAGATACTGAAGAGCTGGGATCTGGTGGAGCCCTTGCTCTGGATAGGAGGAAAGGAACTGTTCACCCCCCTCAGCACATTTATTTATGCATTTGGAAAGTTGATGTCATGTGACACCACTTTGTCTAGCAGCCTTCTTGGATTGCCTTGTAGCTTGATGTTCTCTGAACTGAAGCAGCTTGTTCATGTGGTTTGCCTTGGGCATGCATCTTGGTTACTTTTCTCTTGTTTCTGGGAAAAGATACCGACACCAAAATTAAGGAAGGAAGGGTTTATGTAGCTCACAGTTAGTGGAGATTTCAGCCCATACTCGGCTGGCTTTAAAGCAGAGTGGCACGAGGCAAAGGGCCGCCATTCATGGCAGCAGAAAACAGCTAAGGGGAAAGGGAGGAGAAGTAACTGTGGCAGCAAGCAAGCCTCTCTCCCTTCCTTATGTTGTATTCAGGATATCCACCCCAGTGGGGGTGTGGCATTCACACCCATAATCCCTACATTCATAAACTCTAGATGCCTCTCCAATGACTTCATGAGGCTTTGGGGGTCATTAGATACAAACCCTAACATCCGGCTTTGTTCTCAGGGACCAGCCTTGTTGCTGAGTATACTCTGAATGGTGCACTGTAGGGAGAGTCAGGCCCTCTTTTTCTCAACTCATTGTGTGTCTGCGTGTGTGTCTAGGTCCAGTTTCTCATGGCCTTGAGTAGGTGAGGCTCTCTCCATTTTGCCTTATGCTGGTCTGTTGCTTGTAAATTAGGAGTCCATCTATATGAACTTAGGACCATCCTCTCTTACTAGATAAGCAAATTGTCTATAGTCATATAGTTAGAAATTGTAAATTATGTTTGAAACTGAGCTGTTGCACTCTCTTGGTCCTATATGACATTATTTTTAAGAATTTGTTTTAGATATCTTCACTGACTAATAAAATATTAAATATTATAAATGATTTCTGTGTTCTAATTTTATAAACAAGGAACTTATGAACACAGATTTAGGCTAGCATTTAGTTCTGGTAGTGAGAAGTAATGAGATGGGTTAAAGAAGCACTACATGGACTGTACAAGTGGTGTGTTGGAATAATTCTAGTCTTTAGATGATTTTATTTGTATTCATCTCATTGTTTGAGTTATAGCTTCTTAAGCATAAAGTATATACACAATTTAAAATCACAACCATAACCTCTGGCCTTTACAAAATAATGATGTTTTCTCAAAAAATTTTTGCTAATAAATATGTAATTGATAGAATGTACAAGCAAGATGAATGGAATATAATCAAAACACAATATTTTTGTCTATTATTTTGAGAGAATGTATTCAGCAGAATAAATTTTCCCTTACTTTTTATGTATTCTAAGACTATTAGTTAATATAAGGAGTCTTGAATTTAAATTGCAAGCACATATTTGCATAAAAAGTAAAATTGTCTAGGTCATGAAAAATCAAAGCTCTTACCTATGTTGAAATGATATTTTCTCTCTTTCCTCATTCCAGATGTTCTCTCTCTATATATATGAACTCAGGACCTTTCTCTCTTAGTGGAGTAATTGCCTAAGCAAATTGCCTAACATCACATAGATATTATAGATGTATGTTTTGAAACTAAGCTGTTGTACTCTAAGACTCTTACTTTAATTTTTAGAAAACTGTTTAAAAAAGTGACAAGAATAATGAGACAAATGTTTGAAGTTAGGAGAAGTATTTTGAGGGGAATTAATGACAATATGTCTTTCACTGTAATTCATTTTTTAAACATTCACTGTATATTTTGTTTGCATTCATTTGTTTGTGATATAGAATATTCAGTATTGTTTTGGTTTTGAACTTGCAGCTTGTACATGCAGTGGACATGCAAATATTTGTCATTTGCACACAGGAAAATGTTTCTGCACAACTAAAGGAATAAAAGGTGATCAATGCCAATTGTAAGTACAGATGATTATTATTTACTCTAGAATTATCATAAGCATTTCAAGTTAGACAGTCTAATTTTTGACTGTCTTCATATGTTTTCAAATTTAGAGGTAGTAAGAACTAGGTTATATTCTTTCTCCATACTTTATGAAATTAAAAGGGAGGTCAAATCATATTTATTTGGGCAAATTCTGTTAAAGAATTTCTTTTAGTCTTAAAAATCAGTGGAACCAAATCAGAATCCTGTGTTTTAAAGACTAAAGCTTATTTGTAGTAAGTAAAGCCAAATTTATGGGTTTATGAACTATGAGTTTGCACAGGGTCCCATGTTTAGAAACACTTGGTTTAGTGCTCTTCTGTACGACTTTGAAATTTCAAAAAATTTCTAACAATAATTTTACATTTGTATTTTGTACCATTCTTTCTCACTCTCTTAAATTATCTACTAGATCTCAGTCATAAAGTGTGAATTCTTGAAACTCTTTGTTGATTGGATAACAATATGAAAAAATGAAGAAAATTTCTGTAAACTTTAGTTATATTACAGACAAAATAAGTTTCTGCCATGATCCTAAACATAGAAAAAATTTTACTATAATTTTGTATAAATAATATTACCATATAACCTCCCATATCCATTACTCAGGACTGTATATTTTTTGTTTCTATTCAGCATAGGAGAATGTTAATTCATTGGAATCTTGAGAATATTAGCTTACATAATATGGAGGTAATATGTAAGAAATTTTGAAAATTCATAGTTCCTAAATGTCAAAAGTACATTTTCCACATGTTCTTAATTATGTATTTATGTAAGAAGGTGACATGGAAATGTCAATTTTTAAAGAATATTTTGTAGATAGTAGATTGAATTCCACTCATTATCTTATTTGTTCATTTAACTTTATGTACTGGGTAATAAAGAATAGGGCCAGGATTCTTTTTTTTTTTTTTTTTTTTTTTTTTTTTTTCCGGAACTGGGGATTGAA
>NW_004524887.1:1487188-1524567 GCF_000260255.1 Octodon degus | reverse complement strand
TTGTAGTATAATTTCAAGTCAGGAATAGTAATGCCACCTGCCTTCTCTTTATTGCCCAGAATTGCCCTTGCTATTCTAGGTCTTTTCCGGTTCCAGATAAGGGCCAGGATTCTTAAAGTGATTATTTGCTATGGTGTTCTTACACTGGAGAAAATATTTTTGTTAGGGAACGGAGATAGCCATTTAAATCAATAAATATTAAGTTAGTGCTGAATTCTATTAAGGAATTTTTAGTCTAAAGTATATTTCTGACTTGCAGTGAAGTACTAGACAAAGCATAACATAATAATTTATTTTATTAGTTGTTTGATATACCTATGAACCCTTTCCTCTTCTCAAGGTAGTTTTTTGGCTTTATGTATTTAGTCAAGAGTTCACATACTCTTGTGTATTTTACATAATCTTCATTACTTGAAACTTTTTCTTCTCCTATCATCTACTTACTCTTTACATTACCAGTATACTTGCTTATATTCTTTGCTACAGTGAACTTCTTTGGGGGCTTTTGTGTCATTACCATAATATCATTTTCAATAAATTTATTTATTGAAATGGAATGAAATGTTAGTAGGATACTAAATAGGGAAATACTATTCCTTCTGGAAAGATAAGGACAGTTCAAGAAAGGAATATTTAGCTATAAACCTGAATGATGGTTGACATTGTGGTGATAGAAAATAATGCAAAGGAGAAAGAGCATCTGTAGAAGGAAAAAAGAAAAAAAAGGTGAGAGAATAGCATTTCCAGATTTTCAGAAGGATGGCTGGGGGTTTGATCCCAGGGCCTGCTGTGCCAGCCCTGCCCCCAGAGCTTGCTGAGGCAGCAACTGAGAATGGGTGTGGTGGCACAAGCCTGTAATCTCAGCTCTTGGGAATCTGTAAACAAGTGGATCACTATGAGTCTGATCTAGTAGTGAGACCCCGAACACCCTGTAGACCTTCCTAAAAAAATAAAAAAATAAAATAAAATAAAGAATCTTATCTGTGGTTGGGCTGGGGAGTGGGGAGATAGCTCAGCTGTCTGAGGACCTGACTGGCAAGCATAAGGACCTGAGTTCAATTCCCAGTACTGCATAATGTGCTGGCACTGGAACCCCAAGGATGCTGTGCTGGCCACTGATATAGGGCATGGTGGGGCATGCCTATAATCCCAGGGCTAGGGAGGCATAGACAAGAGAATTTCTAGGAGTCTGCTGCATAGCAAGACCCTGTAAGAAACAAATAAATAAATGATTAGAATTATTTAAAAAGAATCTTATATGTGGTCAATTAGAATAATATATGGCTTGAAGGAGAAGCACTGGTATTTATGTAATGTTAACATTTGAGATGAATGAGGGATAATAGTTATAAGAATTATATGGGGCCGGTGAGATAGGGTGAGATAGCTTAGTGGACTATGCACCTGCTCAGGCAAGTGCAGGAGTTCGATCCCTGGCACTACTTGCAACTCTGGCTTCACCCCTGGGTGTGCTGAGCCAGTAACCCAGTCTGTCTGAGCTGCATAATGAGCTATAAAGCCTTGAATAAAGAACTTTTCATCATCTCAACCCATGGTATGAACATCAACAGACCTTAAATGATAGCATTTCAGACAAGATTGGGTGTGTACAGCGATATATGTGCATCCATGTTTATAGCAGCACAATTTGTTATAGCTAAATCCTGGAAACAAAGCAGGTACCCATCAACTGAAAAATGGATAAGGAAGATGTGGTATTTTTACACAGTGGAGTATTATTGAGCTATAAAACAGGATTAATTTGAGTCTTTTGTTGGTAAATTTAACTGGAGAACATACTCAAGTGAAATAATTCAGACCCACATATGCAAACATCATATTGTCTCCTTGGTGTGAGAACCTGGAAGAGAAAAGTAGAATCTTAAGAATGCAATAGACACTGGTAAAAGGGAATGAATTTATTCAAAAAGAAAGAGTTACTGAGTTGAGGAGAAGGACAAGAGAGGAAGTAGGGGAAAGAGATTTATCCATATATGTAAGCAGGATGGTTTGGACAACTATACTGTGCATTTCTGTTGGTCTATAGAAAGAAGAAATTTATGTTTTAATTTGTTTTGTCTCCTTTTTTCAATTGTTTCTGCTTCTGTCTTCTTAATTTCTTATACATTTCTTCTTTTCTTTCTTCCAATTTTACATGCATATATTTGGTAATATGAATAACTATTTGGAAGACAGCATTATGTATTACAATAAATACTTTGAAATTCATATTATTTTGTTAAGTGAAAATCTGTATTACTTGTAATTTTTTCTTTTTAAATTCTAATTTGTATTATCTTTAGAAAATTAAAAAGGAAAGACATGATTAATGAAAAAAAAGATAGCATTTTAAAGACTATCTCCTTTAGCCACAAGGAAAGATAATATTGACAATCATACCCAGAATTTAATGGTAAGGTTGAAAGCAAATGAATTTAAAGCCTCAGCTATGATAGTTCTTTCATTCTAAATTCACTGTCTGATGCAAAGTAGTGGGACTTTGAGAACCTGAATGGGGATTCACATACATATCACCTCAGAGCTTGAACCCCAAATTACCCTCAACACTCCTAGTTGGAAGAATAGTCCTGTGTTTGGCTTAGTTGAGCAGCTTCCCTTTCCTTGGTAACAATGCAAAATGTTCACCTGAAGGTTATGTTTATCCTCTTCCAGAGTACCTTTTGCTTCTACAAGGAAATTTTAAAAGAATTCCTTTCTCATTTCATAGTTCCGCATCCTAGGCTGTCCAAGGCTGAAGGGCCCGGTGGGTGAAGGCCTTTTTGCTGAAGGGTGCTCTGTAGTGTCTCACAGTGGCAAAGGGAATCACACATTGAAAGTACATACACTAGAAAGAGTCAAATGTGCTTTCATAATAGCATTACTTTTGAGATAATTCATTAATCTGTTAATCCAGAAGTGAATTAATCCATCCAGGAGAGCAGAACTTTCATGACCTAATAATCTCTTAAAGGCTTTATCTGGTCCCATCTCTTATTTTTTTACACTGGGAATGAGATTTCATCTTGAGTTTTGGTGCAGACATTGAATAAATAGTGCCCATTAATTGGCTGTGTTTTCTTGGGTGTCTTCTAGATGTTTCCTTCATAGGACAGTAAGAGTCAAATGTGCTTTTATAATAGCATTACTCTTGAGATAATTCATTAATCTGTTAATCCACAAGGAGGAACTCTGGAGTTTTTGTGAAATGCAGTGGGTGGTTATTTTGTCTAAGACCCAGTATATTGCAGAACATGTTTTCAGGGTTCTATATTCTCTAGTATCAAAGGGCATGTCAAAGTTGCATAATAAGAAAGGCTAGATGGTACTATTTAGCACAGATGTAATTACTTTAATAATCAAGAATGCTGGGTGGTTACCAGAGAATCTTACCTGGCAGGGATTTGTAGTAATGACTGAGAATGATGACAAACACAGCTAGATTATTGCTTAATTTATATTGTCAGGAACAAAAACAAACTATCAGCCTGTGAGAAGACAGTTATCAGGTGCACTGATGAAAAATTAAGACTGTGAATCTGATCTGGATCTCTATTTCCAGAACCTACCAATTAGAATTTGGATTCCTTTGAGATAGAACCTCTACCAACAAATCAATGCTCACAGTAAATATTGCCCCATTCTGTATCCAGTGGAATTTGAAGTCATTTAGCAGGAAAAGTAGTAGGGAAAAACAGAACACAGTACTTTTCTTAAGATGTTGGAGAAGGTATTTGAACTCACATCAATCCCCAAAATAACATTAATTAAAGATCTTTTTAAGCCAGTGCAGTGGTGCACCCCTATAGTCCTGGAGGGAAGATTGGTTGAAACTGAGATATGGGGCTAGGGTGGGCAACAAATACGATAAGACCTCATCTCTTCAAAAAAATCTATCACTGATAATAGATACTTTAAAGAATTAATAGTTCAGAAGACACCATAGATAAATTTAACTTTACATTTATTGCATATGAAAAACAAAAACATGTTACTGGTTGGACCTACCAAATAGACTTTGTCTATTATACCCTTTAAAAATTTAATTATTTTAACTTACACAAAAATTGTACATATTAATGGAATACTATGTGATGTTTATTACATGTATATATTTTATAATCATGTTAAATTATATGATCTCTCATGTATCATTCCATGAATGAAAACATTCAAAATGCTTTTTCTTGCTTTTTCAGAGATACAGTGTTAATCACTATTTATGGTCCCTTGTGGTTCAATAATCTACCAGAACTTCTTACTTCTAAGTGCATTTTAGCTCCACTTATCATATTTTTCCCATTTCTTCTAATTGCTTCCCCACCCTGCAGCCTCTGATAACTTCTGTGATTTTCTGTGTGATCAACATTTTATATTCCACAAGTACGATTATATTATACTTGTCTTTCTATGCTTGACTTATTTCACTTCACATAATTATCTCTAGTTGCATCCCTATTTTTTCAAGTGACAGATTTCATTATACTTTATAACTAAGTTGCATTATATTATTTGTACTGATCCCTTTATCAGTTGATAGACACAGCTTATTTCTTTATCTTGGCTATTCTGAAGAGTGATACAGTGAACTTGAGTATGCTGATGTCTCTTTTGGCACACTGATCACATTTCTTTTGAATACAATCTCAGGTGTGCAATCCCTGAATGATATGGTACTTTTTGTGGAAGCCCCATACTCTTTCCACAGTGACAATATTTATTTACCTTACAACTAACGGGTTGTAAGCCTTCCTTTAACATCATGTATTGATTAGCACTTGTTATCTTTAATGTTTTTTATCATAGCCATTCACATTGGGGTGAATGATGTTTTGTTATAGTTTTGATTATTATTCCCCTGGTGACTAGAGATGCTGAACCGTGGAACAAAATGGGTGTTTGTGACTATGTGGTGCAAGGCTTTCTCCCAAACTCCCTATATCCTAACTGTGCTTTCAACTTGAGTCAAACGTTTATTGTGCAAATTCAAGAAATTTTAAGGTTTTTTTTTAAGGAGTTAGTACCCTATTTCATGAACAACTTTTATTTTCTTGCTTGGTGTCCTTAATTATTGTGTTTTCATTTGAATAATCTTAAAGACTCCCGTCGATTAAGCAGAACTATTGGCTAAAAAAAGTGAATTGTCAATCTTATGTTTGGGGCTAATTTCCTATTTGGCTCCTATCTACCTAAAAACCTTTGTAAGTCTTCTAGGTCTTTTACAAGGATTATTATTATCGAAGACTGCTTTTAGGGGTCTGGCATAGTGCATGATCTCTACTATTTGGTTTTTCATTAATTAAAATATTTTTGTATTATAAAATGTTTTGCTCTAGTGAGTTCTACTAAAACCAGACATTCTGTTTATTTAGTTTTTAATGTATTTGGTACAGGGTTTCACTACGCAGCTTGGATTTGTAGTAATCCTCCTATTTTCAGCCTCCCCAGAGCTGGAATTACAGGTCTTTGCCACCATGCCCAGACTTGTTCCCTGGCTCAGAGAGTCCCTGGGTGGGGCTGGCATGGCATGTGGTGCCTGGATCCAACCCAGTCCCTAAAATATATATTTCAAATTTGCTTTGAAAGTTGTCTGAGAAATGGGATTAGATAAAGTCAATTTACATCTCTATTTGGCAGCAATTGCTATTTTAGTTTAATTTTAAAATTTTTGGAAAACTTATGTTTTTCTTGTACTGCTTTACTAAATCATATTGTAATATATTTAACATATACCTCATGAATATATCTATTTTTTATGTTTAATAATCTACCTATCTGAACTAAAATTAGAGCTCCTGAATTTAGTTCATATTATCTAGATTATCTAGTCAGCTGAATTTTTAAAAATATTATATTTAAAAGAGAATACAAAAGAGTAAAAAAAAGAAATGATACAGAATTTCACTAAACAAAATAGCAGGAATTTGACAATGGTTGTTGTATTTCATAATGTTGTTTTCAAAGATCAGTTGATTTAGAAAAACAGTTTTTCAGAACAGCCATGGAGATTTTAAAACAATACAAATTAATTGTTATAGAAATTGTGGAAAAATAATTTCAAAGAGTACCACAAGTTAGAAAATGTAGGTGTATAAAGTCTTAATTTTTTCTTTATTTCTTTTATTTATCTGAAGAGAATTTTACCTTTATTCATGCATTTACCTTCTTCTCATTAAAAATTGATCCATGTCTCCAAGCTTATAAACATGTCACACTCTTAGTTTTCTTATATTCCTCTCACACGTGCTTGTCTTTGTACTTTTCTCTCAGCTGTTCTCCCTAGTAGGCTTTCTACAGTTAATTCTTCTGAAGACTTATTTTTGAAATTTCTATTACTGATAAAATTTATAGTAGATGTTTAGAGTTTGAGTATTTTTGGCATAAAATGAGGCCTTGAATTACATTGTTTGATAGTAAATGTGTTTTTGTGTTTTCATAGATGTGACTCTGAAAATCGCTATGTTGGTAATCCACTTAGAGGAACATGTTATTGTAAGTATTATATATTTTAACATTAAATAGTTTGTATTATTAGGTCCAGATATTAAAAATCATTTTGCATAACTATAGTTTTCATTAATATCCTGTAAGTTCTCATATCTTGTATATAATTCCATGCAAGCTACTAAGAAATGGGATACTTTCTTGTATTCTCTTACATGTATTTGGTGCATTTTCCTAATAGTAAAACAGCTATATAATTTGCTCTAACATGGAACAAAATAATGAATTTGAGTAGATTTAAGTAATTTTAATGTAATGTTTTTGCATTATGATTAACTTTTAAACCAATATATTTTTGATAGATTTCTTTTGCAGAGGCAGTTTTGGTCATTACCTAAAAACACCTCTAATTTTGTGTCTGTAGATACTTTTCATTTAATAATGATCATATGGTGGCTATCTGTTTAACTCACATAGCAGTCAACCTATATTCAAATAGTTGTTCTGATTTATTTTCCCACTAACAGTGTAGAAGTTTAAATTCCAGCATTTCTAAACACTGTCTTAGTTACTTTTCTTATTGCTTAGACAAAAAACTCAACAAACAAAGCTAAAGGAGAGAAGGCTTATTTAGTTCACAGTTTGTAGATATTTCAGCCCATAATTGGCTAGCTTCAAGGCTGGTGGCATGGCAGATGGATCACAGAGGAGAAACAGTTAATGGTACACTGAAGGTAGCAAAGCCAAAGCAGCAAGTGGTGGCCACTGTGTGTCAAGCCACCTCTGAAAAATCCCCACCTATGACTGCATGAGGCTTTGGGGAGACTAGACAAAGGCATAACATGATCTATAAGTTTTTTCTATGTTCTTTTTTATGTAAAATATTTACTAGTACATGTTTGCAAACCATAATGATTATATACCTCATAGGGAGTTGGTATATATACATTACACATCTGAGTTCTTTTTTATCAATTCCACATTTCATTCTTCCCCTTTGTTCATCTCTGTATTTTTTATTATTTCAATTTTTAGTACTTGTGTATAGTACAAAATGTTTAATTCTTTGTAGGAAGTTGGTACATGTACATAACACATCTTGATTTCTTTTCCATTCCCCATTCATTCCCCTCCCCTCTTTCCCAACCTTTAATCCCCCCCCCCTTGTGTGTATGTTAAACACATGTTTATGCAACGTAATGTTTGTATTCCTTGTAGGGAATTGTTATATGTACATAATACATCTTGACTTTTTATCCTCTTTGCCTTCCCTCCTTCCTTCCTCTATCCTCTGTCTTACTCTTTTTGGGTACATATTTGCAATATATGGTACTTACATTCCTTGGGCGGAGTTGACATATGTAGATACACATCTTAATTCCTTTTTCATCCTGTTTTGCTCCATTTTTTTTCTTTCTCTCACCCTCCATCTCTTGGGCCACTTTCTTTTCAGAAAGACCTATGTCCTTGTTTCCTATTATTTTTTATTTTGCTCTTTATTTAAGTATTGGTATTCTCATGTTAGAGGAACTATGTGACATTTAAGCTTATATGTCAGATTTATTTCACTTATGATTACAGTCTCAAGGTGGATCCATTTTCCCACAAATCACTCAAGGTTTATCTTCATTTATGGCAGAGAAGTACTCCACTGTGTGTATATAAATTGTATTTAACCATTTATCTCTTGTTGAACATATAGGCAGGTTCCAAGATTTAGCTATTATAAAATGTGCTGTTGTAAACATGGCTATATATATATCACATGTAAGCATGAGTATATATGATGTCTTTGATTGTGGAAATACCTACAAGGGAATAGCTGGGTCGAATGGAATTTTTAGTTTTAGTTTGTGTATGGAATTTTGTAGAACACTATTGATCAATCTGTTCATTTTGATGTCAACACTTTTATAATTAATGTGGTCTTGAAATCAGGTAGTCTTGAAACGTGGTAGCATTTATCCTACAAATTTAAACTTAATTTTCAAACTAATGTTGTCTATTCAGTTATTTTTTGGAAGACCAAAGAGTCTCATTGTGAATTTTTACAGAAGTGTATGCTATGATTTAGATTGAAATTATCTAAATTTCATAGATAAATTTGAAGAGTTGACATTTTAAATATAATGTATCTTTTGATCCATAGTCATTGTGTCTCTCTAAATTTTTTTGTAAATTATATTTTATGTCAGTGATATTTCATAGTTTTTATTATACATGGCACTGACTTTTACATAGCATTCCAACCTATATATTCAGCATTTTAATGCTGTGTTAATGTTATTATAATAATATTTCATTTCTGTTTGCGTCAGGCACTTATATTTCCAATTGATTTTTATGTTGATGTTACATTTATAGTACTTGTAAACCCACCTTTTATTCCTAATACCTTTTCAGTCAATTCTGTCACAGTTTCTATAGATAATATCTTCTAGAAATAGAATCTTGACTTTTTCTTTTCTAACTGAATACCTTTTCTATCTTTTTCTTGCCTTATTGCAATGGCTAGCACCTCTAGTAGGTGCTGTATTCAAATATTTATTCTTATCATCTCAACTTCTCTATTTTGAAAAAAATAATGATCTTTCACAATTAAATATGACATAAATTTTTTCTACCCGATGTCGTTTATTTGAGGAAATTTTCCTTTATGCTCACTGGTGAACATTATTATGAGGAATAGTTGTTTGTTTATTTATAGTTTTGCTTGAGCATCAATTTAAATGCCAATAAAGGATTTGTACTTTACTTGCTTAAATAGTGATTTTAATTTTTTAAGTTAATGAAAGATATAACCACACATGATTATATTTTTTGTCCATTAACAAATTGTGATTATCAGAATTATTCCTGGGGTTTGGTAATTAAGAGCAGATTGATGTTATGGGCACTCATTGGGTCTTTATGTAGATATGCCTTTTTATTTTACTTACAAAGAGTCTTGGGAGTATTACTATTTATTTTTAACTTTAGAAAAGCTCACGTATTAATTTCCATCCTGCATACACCATTAAAATTCACACTAGTAGTTTCATGCGTTAAATTTTTCTTCATAATCTTAATGCTTAACATTATTTGCCTTCGTAAAGTAGATGTTCTAGCATGTGTATTGTTTTAACTATGAGCTTTAATTTGCTTTCTTTTTTAAAACTTTATACATTTTTTTATTTGTACATGCTTGTAGTATATAGTGATTGATATCTTTAACGGAGCTCTCACATCTTAATTCTTTTCTGGACCCCTTTCCCTTCCCTCTCTCCCTCCCTCCAACATCTGCCTCTAGATCTTTATCCCTTTTGCAAAAATCTGTCTCCTTTTTCCTATTATCTGTCTTTTAATTTGCTTTTTTTACACTTTGAATTTCTCATATTAAAAAACCCAGATAATATTTAATATTTGTATGTCAGATTTATTTTAACTGTATATTTAACACTATAATCTCAAGATGTATCCATTTTTCTATAGCAAACTCACACTTCTTTCTGGCAATGTAGTACTCCATTGTATGTGAATAATATACTTTTGTTATCTATTCATCTATTGGTGGACATATAGGACACTTCTACAATATATCCTATATGCATTCTCCTGCTGTTAACATGGATGTGCATGGAATACTGCAACATGTTGTCCTTAACTCTTTAGTAAGATACTGTTATTGAACATCCTATAATACTCTGCCAAGAAGAAAAGAATATTTGACTTAAAATATCAATCTGACATGCTAAAACCCTGAATTAATACTTAATCAGATTTAGATTTGATTTGTATAAAATATTTAACTCTTTTTGAATATAGAAAAGCCACAAAATGTGTGCTAGTATTTGTTTTTATGCTCTTAGTAGATATTGATTTTCAGATTTTACATTAGAATTTATCACAAAGATATGATAATTTAGTTTCTTATTTGGACTACCTCTGTAAAAACAAATGTTTTCTTTTAAGTGATTTGGTTAGACATTGGTAGAATTTATATAAGAAAGTCAGGGGCCCGGGGAGATGGCTCAGTAGAATAAGCACTTACCTGACAAGTGCACGGTCCTGAGTTCAATCCCAGGTACTGGAGAGAGAGAGAGAGAGAGAGAGAGAGAGAGAGAGAGAGAGAGAGACAGAGAGTCAGGGTAGATTTTATAGTACTTCCTTTTTTAGAATTTTTATTTATTTGTGTGTGTGTGTGTGTGTGTGTGTGTGTGTGGCCAGCTCAGCCCACCAGGGGGCGGGGCTGGCTGGCATGTGGTGCTGGGGTATTGAACCGTGGTCCCTTTGCTTTGCTAAGCTTGTTCTAAGTAGGTGCTTTAGACCACTGAGCCATCTCACCAGCCTCAGTACTTCCTTTTATTACTATTTTTTCCTTTATTCTTTTAGATTTTTTGTATATTTCTCTTTATGTAAAATAAAGAATCATTTGTTGAATATCATTCAAAATGATGTAGGTTTTTTTGCATCATCATAAACCTAGATTCATAGGTATACAACATGTTTCAGCTCACATATTATTTTCATTATTGGTGCTCATGTTCAATTTCTTTGTCATTTAAATTACCTTTATTTTCTAGCTTTTCTCCATGTTTTTCAAATATCCTGATATTATTTTATCTGAACATGATTGTATGATTTTTTAAAAAATATATTAATTTGTTTTTTGGCTTTTTGAATCTTCAGCTTTTATGATTCCACAAAGTAGTAACTAGTTATAATTATGAACACATTATGTAATAAATTTTATTATAAAAATAAAATGTATTCATTTTTAAGCTTTTACATTTTGAAGACTGTTATAACTTTTGTTTTTTCTTTTCTTTTATTTGCTTTCTTTCTTTTCTTTTCTGTTTATTTGCTTGCTTTCTAGCTTTCCCTTCTCTTCTCTTCTCTTCTCTTCTCTTCTCTTCTCTTCTCTTCTCTTCTCTTCTCTTTGCGGTACCAGGGTTCAAACTTGGGACCTTGCACTTACCAGCCAATCTCATGCACTGATGCCACTGAGCTATCTCCCAACCCTATAACTTTTCTTATAGTTCACTACTGTCTGATATAAATATGAGAGACATAACCAGTAATTTAAATTTTCTGTTGGCTACCTTAAAAAAGTAAAAAGAGGAATGGCATGTCTTATTTAATTAAATGTACTTTAATATTTTCATTATAATATATAATCAATAGTTTTAAGTTTTGAGATATTTACATTACTCTTATCACTGCTATTATTTCTGTACTGTTTTAAATACAGTTTATATTCTGTAAAATACATCTTAATGTAAATTTACTACCTTTTAATAGACACATGTGGAACGTGATTACCTTATTAGGCAATTTATCTTCAGGTTGTATAAAACCACCTACCTCTTTAGAAATGGCAAGGAACAGTCACAAAACACTAGATGGCAGTGTTGCCATTTGTTATGAGACTTAAAGCTTAACTTTTGAATAGTTCTCTAAAACCCTTAAAATTTAAGAACTTTTGAATAGAACAGTGGTTCTTTAAATAGTGTTAATAGAAACTATTCTAATGATGAAAATTAGGTCAAAATTTGAGTTCCAGGGCTATAGTATTACCAAAACCAATGGAAAATGTGATATTAACTTATTTTAAAGAAATACATCTGTAGTTTGTTTTACATACAATCTTAGTAGTATCCAAACTTTAGTGGAAAACCCCAAGAGAAATATGAAATGTGATTTTTTAAAATGTATACAGTAAAAGACACATTGCTATCATTCCACCTCAAAATACTTTCCATTACTTCCAACACACTTATCTTGTAATTCTTGTCACTTTGTGAAGTTTATTTCTTGCATATTGTGAGATGATCCAAGACCTATTATTGTCCTTTTGAGTTTGGGGAATACCCAGAAGTTCCGTGGTGCCAGATCCAGTGACAGGTGGATGAGCCCCACACCCAGTGTTTCTGTGGGCTTACCTTGGCGTGGCATGGAACTTGCAGCAAGCAGCATTCAGTGTGTTTTGACCATACCTCAGAAAGACACCAAATATTTATCTATTCATCTTAGTGCAAATTCTTAACTTGTTATTGATTTATCTAATCAATTTTGTAAGATGACGTTGTTTATAAGCCTGTTATTTTTTAAATTTATTTTCTTTTGTTTGAAAAATTAAGTATTGGGTGCTGGGGAGATGGCTCAGTAGAATAAGTGCTTCCCTGGCAAGCACAAGGGCCTGAGTTCAATCCCTGACTCCGAAAAAAAAAAAAAGTATTTCTAATAGACATCATTGTAGCTATTCAGTAAAGCTGATATCACTCTCAGTTAATTACTTCAAAGGCTATAAATACAAAAAATAAAAGCAATTAAAACTTGGAATAATCCCAATATTTATTGAAGTTATTGTTTCTATTCTAGTTCTGAGTAATAGCATTTCTTTTTCAAAGCTAATATTTTACATTTTCTTTAGTCAATTTGTATTTTGGGAATTTATAACTACCACATGTAGATTTATACTTCAGTAGGATCTGGCTGGTTGCATAAATGAGCAGGATGTGGCCTTAATAAATACATAAATTGTACAGTCTTACACCTAACATATTAAAGGCTTGATATATTAAATAATATCTGATGTAAGTGGGCCTTTCTGCATACTACCTGAGATAATGTTGCAAGGAAAGCTTTGCCAGATGCTGGCTCCTTCACCTTGCACTTTCTAGCCTCCAGAACAGAGAGCCCAGAGTTGCTGTTTACTATAAATTACCTAGTTTATATTGTGTTATAGAAGTACAAAATAGCCCAAGACATATGGGAAGTCATTCTGTTTTTATGGGTATTTAATGACATTATTTGCTTCTTCTTAAATATCCCAAAGTTCCCCTTACATTGTGACTTTTATATTTGTTCTTTTCTCCTTAAATTACTCCATCCTCAGCTCGTATCCCTATACTATCAAAACAGAATTCCTACAGACATCATAAATTTTTATTTACAAAAGATAAATTCAAATCATGTAAGTTTTTTTCTCTTAAGGCATTTATTTATTAACATGTTTTCTGCCAAGGTTTCACATTAAGTTAAAATTCAGTTCTATCTTTACCTTTCTGTACTGAGGCTGGCAACTCAGCACATTACAGAACAACACCTTGTCCAGCAATCAGTGTGACTAGCATCTGCATGGTAAGCCCCACAGTCAGCCTCTGTGTTTCCCAGATGAACCACCTAGATGTTGGTACTGCTCTGCTACAAGGTAAAAGCTCCTAACTCAAATTTATTGGAAAAGGGGTGAAACTTCTGCAAAGTGCACTTTGAAAAGAGGTACTTTTTGCTTTTGAAAAGAAACCAGTGAGTCCTCTAAGAATAATAAAAGGGAGCATGTTACAGTTAAGCACATGATTTGGAGAGAAGAATTCCATTGTTGCTCTGCTGGTCAGTGGTGTTAATACTCTTCTTGTTCCTCCTGTGGGCCCCCTTCATCAGGTATCACAAAGCCTTCATCTGTGGCATAGAGAATGTCTACAGTTCTCTGCAATACAAGGTCATTTTCCCCCTCATTTTCCTGGCAAATCAATTCAGTGTTCCTTGACTTTCTAAAGTAGAAATCTCTTTCTTTCTCCAAGTTTTCAACAGTAAATTTCAGTAAACTGACTTTCTACATCGGTTCAGCGGCCTCATCAGTCCCACTGCCCAAACCAGGATTCTTCTGCACCACGCCTGGTCCAGCCTTAGGAGCTGAAGTAGTTCTCTGGGCTGAAATGGTTCTCTGTGGAGCTGCACTGCTTGAGCCGAGAGGTTTCTTCGGTTTATTCAGAGCTGGAGCAACAAGAGAAGGAGCCACTGCGGTCTTCTGACCTTGTCTGCAGCTACAGGGTCATACCCTTTTCCATCATAGTTTGCATCAAAAAATTTCTTGGAGCACTGAATAAATTTCACATTGTCCTGAAACTTTCCTTTTAGTAATTTATCCACAGGAATTCTTTTATCAACACCCATCCTTTTAAAACCTGCTTGTACTTCAACTACTTTGAAGTTCTGGCTATATTCAGGTTCTAGCTTAGCTTGGAATTTCACTTTCTTCCAGGCAGTGGAGCCAGGGAAAAGCGTGTCCATAAACTGACATAGGCAGCCCTTGAGCACAACTGTTCAATCTTTGTCAGATTCAACTATATAGTCTCATTGGTCCAGGTCAGCATGTCATGTTGACTTAGATTATCACTGGTGACTGATGTGAGTATATGTTCACTGACATCTTCAGCTCTCAGGGAACCACATCTATTGCCTGTACCCAGCCGCTTTCATCTTCGTCTCGTTCAAACCTTAAATCATATAAGTTTTAAAACATAGTGTGTTTAATTAATTGTCTGGTTTGTCTCTATGTTGTAATTGTTACTTCAGTTTGTCTTTTCCTTCCTGAGTGGTGCTGGGATTGGACCCTAAGAAGAGGTCCACTTATATAAACGTGGAGACCATATCCATTTTAGAAGATACCCAAATCTCCATAGAGATATGTAAGAAACTTGAAAAAAAAGGCAATGTGATTCCTCCAAAGGTGTATAATTGTTCACTAAATCAATTCAAAATACTGAAATAGATGAAATATTGCATAAAGAATTCAAACTATTGATCTCTAAAGTGACTTCAAAGAGGACACAGCAACTGAATGAAGAAAAGAAGACAATTCAGCATAGAAAATAGCAACTCTGTGGAGCGATTGTATCTGAAAAATACCTAAACTGAAAAATTCTGGAAGTGAGAAGCTCAGTACTTAAAAAACGGGGAAAAAATCCCCAAAACCAGTAGAATGCCTTACAAGTTGACTGCATCAAGAAAATGAAATTTCATGTCTTTAAATTAAGGTCGATAAAAATGAAGAAAAAATATAATTATAAGAAACACATCTATGAAATAAAGGATATGATGGAAGATCAAACATGACTTTTCATTATAAAATATGGTACAGATGAACCTATTAAGGACATAGAAAATTTTAAAAAATAATGTCAGAAAATTTCCCAAATCTCGGAAAGACATGGACATCCAGGAACAAAAGGCAACTACAAGCCGAAGTAAGCAAGACTAGAAAAGAAGCTCCCTATATCATAGTTAAAAGGCTAAGATTACAAAAACAAAATGAAATTATTTAACATTTCATGAGAGAAACTCTCTAAGTTACTTGAAAATACAAACTTATCCACTAAAATAACTCACTAGAATAACTTACTAAAATAAAAGTAGTAACAACCTATCAATTAAGAAAATTCCAGTTCTGGTTGCATTTCCTACTGAACTCTATAGAAATTTCAGCAAAATTCTCTCACCACCACCACTTGAGATTTGTAGTGAAATTGAAAGGACAGGAGCACTTCCAAAGCCATTCATAAAAGCTACCATCATACCAATTCCAAACCAAACAAGGATCCAACCAAAAAAGTGAAGTATGGACCCATCTCTAATAGATATAGATGCAACAATCATCAACAAGACACTAGCAAACATAATGCAAAAGGTCATCAAAAAATCATGCTGCTGGGGAGATAGCTCAACAGCGTAAGTGCCTGCCTGGCAAGCACAAGATCCTGAGTTAGATCCCTGTTTTTTGGTTTTTTAAATTTTTTTTAAAGTCACACATCATGACCTAGGAGGCTTCATTCCAGGGATAAAAGGATGGTTCCACATACAGAAATTTTTAAAAAAAGTAATACATGACATAAACAGAAGAAAGGGAAATATTACATGATCAGTCATCTCATTATGCAGAAAAATCCAGTGAGAAAATCCTGGATCTTTTTATGCTAAAACATGGAATAAAATAGGTAGAAATGACCTTATCTCAATCTGGTAAAAGCCATTTATGACAAACCTACTTCTCACATGATATTAACTGAAGAAAAACTTAAAACTTTCCTTCTAAAATTAGGAACAAGGCAAGGATGTCTGCTATCAGTACTACTCATCATGTTACTAAAATATTAGCAAGAGCAATTAGGAAAGAAGAAATAAAAGGGAGATACACACACACACACACACACACACACATAAATTATACATGCCAATATAAATATATGAAGTGAAGGGATTAAATTATCACGTGCAGATGACACCATCCTCTATATACAAGATCCCCCCCCAAAATCTATTGAAAGACTCTTAGAATTAATAATCAGATTCAATAATGTAGCAGGATGCAAAATAAATCCAAAAATGGTAGTGTTCCAGTATAATAATGACTCCATGGCAAAAGGTGCAAGATTACCATTCACAATTACATTAATAAAATTTAAATATTTATCAATTAACCTAACTAAGAAAGTAAAAGACCTCTAAAATAAAAGTTAAGCTCTGTTAAAAGAGGACATGAGAAAATAATGACATACCCCCTCTTCCTAGAAAGGCAGAACAAATATAATCAAAATGACTATTCTCTCAAAATGGATACACAGATTTAATATAATCTCAATTAAAATTCTAACAGCAATCTTCACAGAAGTGGAGTAAACAATCATAACATTCATAAGGAACCAGGAGAGACTTGGAATATCAAAAACTATCCTGGGTAAAAACAGTGAAGTAGGACGCATCACAATTCTGGACGTAAAGTTATACTACAAAGATAACACTGAAAACAGCATGATTCTGGCACAAAAACAGACATGAGGACCATGGAAAAGAATAGAGATTGCAGAAAAAATCCCAAGCACATTGAACTATTTGATCTTTAATAGGGTGACCAAAAACATGAATAAAGAGAAACATAGCCTTTTTAATTAATACTGTTGTGAAAACTGGCTATCTACAGGCAGAAGATTGAGTCTAGACTCATACTTCTCACCACATACTGGCCAAAATCAAAATGGATTGAAGAACTAAATGTAAAACCAGACACCTCTAACCTGCCGTAAGATAAGATAGGTAAAACTCTGAAAGACATAGGCATTGCCAAGGATTTTCTAAACCAAACTCCAGTTGCCTAAAAAGTAGTTCTGAGAATCAACAAATGAGGTCATATTAAAGAGTATTTTTACAGTAAAGGAAACAACAGAGGGAAAAGGGTAACGTACAGATAGGAAAAATTCTTGCCTATGATATATCAGAAACACACTTGGGGAGAGAGAGAGGGGCACAGGGAGAGAGAGAGCGGACAGAGAGGGGGGAAGGGAGAGAGAGAGAGAGAGAGAGAGAGAGAGAGAGAGAGAGAGAGAGAGGAGGGGAAGGGATGGAAGGAGAGAGGAGAGGAGAGAAGAGACGGGAGGAGAGACAGCCCATTTCACATATGTGTGCTGTAAAATCTATTCTTAAAGA
Organism: Octodon degus; assembly: GCF_000260255.1. NCBI lineage: Eukaryota > Metazoa > Chordata > Mammalia > Rodentia > Octodontidae > Octodon > Octodon degus. The sequence goes on along the minus strand of NW_004524887.1, from coordinate 1,506,885 downwards.
AATAAAACTAGATCATGTCTCACACTACATATGATTCACATGCCCATATATACACAATTAAACTAGATTTCTGTCTCACACTGTGTATAATTCAATTCAAAATGTAACAGTGACCTCAGTATTTGACCTGAAACTTTGAAAATCCTTGAAAAAAAGTAAGGAGAGACTACAAGATATATTTATAGGTAATGACTTTAATTATAGGACTCAGCTTAAAAGATGCTACTGAAAACTGATAAATATGACCACATCAATTTATAAAGTTTCTGTACACAAAAGGAAACAGTATAATAAAAAGCCGATGTATGGAATGATGCAGGAAACTTGGTCAGCTGTTCTTTTCACAAAGGAACAATATCCAGACTATGTAAATATTATAGTTGCATTGTTGTGGCTGAGCTATAGGATCTCACACCTGCAATTTAAAGGAGGACAGGTTTATTTTGGCTCAAGTTTTCAATTTGTTCTTGTTATAGTTGACAAGAAATAGGTGAGGAATTGGGAAGGATGCTGTTCCTTTCCAGATAATTTCCTCTTGGGATACTTCCTCTTATCTGAGCCCTTTTCTTTTCATCAAGGCAGTTTATTTCTCTCCACGATTCAGTTATCTTCCAAAACCCTTGCTCATGCAAGCATTAGGCCTTTGAAAACATTCTTTTTTTTTTTTTTTTTTTTTTTTTTTTTCGGAACCGGGGATTGAACTCAGGCCCTTGCACTTGGCAGGGAAGTGCCTATTCCACTGAGCCATCTCCTCGGCCCCTTGAAAACATTCTTGATCTAAAAAAATTTTTTTTAAATGTATTTGAGTACAGGAACTACAGAGTCTCACTACATAGATTGGACACGTAGTGATCCTCCTGTTTTCAGCCTCCCAAGCACTGGGATTACAGGCACATGCCACCGTGCCCAGTCTCAGTCCCAGTCTCAGAGTGCCCCAGAGGCGGGGCTGGCACAGCATGTTGGGGATAGAACCCCAGTCCCTGCCTCTGCCTAAGCAGGCTCTTTAGTCCACTGAGCTATTAAAACATTCTTGATATGAACCCTGACTGCCCCCCAAAAGCTGACGTGTGTCTCTATGCAAAACACATTTAGTTCATCTTTAAGAATTGTTAATATCGTGACAGTTCTACAATTGCTAAAATGTCTGTATGAAGTCTCCCGTGAGAATCAAGGCAAACTTTTATCTGTGAGTCTCTATAAATACAAAGAAGAAATGTTAAAACCATTTAAATATAATGATGCAGGGTAAACATTCTCTTTCCCAAAGGGAGTGATGGGGGGCAGAAAGAAGTAAGACCAAAACAAGACTTAAACTCATCGTGGCGAATATGAAGTCTGTAACTCCATGTTCAGCCCCTGGGCAAAGTTGTGAACATTTTAAGTTCACCTTCACCCCTATAACATCGATCCTTACACTCACATGACTTCTCTTTTTGTAGTTTTCCTCATTGAAAGTTCTATGTTCTTATCTCCTCCAACTTCCTGGAGTCTCTACAGAAATTTTGGCTTCTTGCTCACAGCTTTTGACACTGCAGATAGCCTGGTATCTCAGGCCTTCTCCTCTAACTATTGTGTAATCCCCCATGGCGCTACAATTCTTGCTTTGTACTTGCCTGTAAAACTATGACATGACTTATGCCAGGGTCTGCCACTAGCTCAAGGGTTATCTGAGCCTTCTTGGGCCATGGCTGCAGAAGCCTCTGAATATCTGCTTGAATGAGCACTGTGAACCAAACCTCAAAGCAGCAGTTCCCTGGGTAGCCTTTTCCAGCGTGGGGAACAGGGGCTGTCTTAAATGAAATCTTCCAGCTTTACACATTTGGGTGTTCAATGGATAGAGTCTTGTGGATTCCTGAGGTGCCATCAAAGCATCTTTCTTATTTCCCTGTTACAAAGCACTTTTATTCATTTTAATGCTAATTGTTTTAGCAGCCAGCTTCCTCAGCTCCAGATTTATAGGCTTTTTCTTTCCGGTGAAACTGAAAAATTTTCAATTCATCATTTTGCTCCTGATTTTCAATATAAACCTGACTAAAAACCTCTAACTGTATCTATGCCATAGTCTGAATGTTAACTTCTCTTTAAATTTTCTCTGTCAAAATAAGTGGTTCACTGATCATAATTTCAGTATTTTGTAAAACCTCAGTGCATGAACAGAATATGGACAGGCACTCTCTAGTAGAGGTAGACACACATGATCTGGAGTCCAATTGCTCATCTTTCACAACTGCTCGTATATTTTATCTAGAACAAAAAAGATGACATGAAAGTAAAAGAGAATATTAGATAGGAGGAAAGGGTTCAGTAATTCAAAGAGGGGAGAGAAATGAAAAATAACTGGTACATGGATTGGAGCAAAGAATGTTATATGGATCATGAAAATGCTGCACGAAACTCAAAATTGTAAATACTTAATATGTTCTGATAAATATATTCACATATATGAGGGAGAAAAGAAAAGCCAGTGACCTGAAACAAATTAGAGAATCAAGACACGAAGTTTATGAAATCTGCAAGAGGGGCCTTGCGGGTTAGCTCAGTTGTATAAAGCACCTGCTTGGGCACACTCAGTCAGGTACAGGGGACCGCGGTTTGATCCCTAGCTCCACATGCCACATCAGGCCTGCTGTTAAGGCAGCCTGAGTAGCCAAAAAAATAAAAATAAAATAAAATAATCCTTCTGAAATCTGCAAGAATCCCACAATGTAGTTTTCTATATGGCATTTAAGATTTCTTATGATTTCATCATAAGAAAATAGAAAGTAAAATGATAAATAATGTCTGCTGCAGGTAACATAGCTTGGTGGGGTAACAGAGCAGGAGACCATTTTTTGTTCATTTTCTAAGGTATCTACTATAGGTATATATTAGATATTGCTAAGTCACAGTGCATCTCCGAATATAGTTGAACTTAAATTCATATACATTTTGTCATTTACTAAACAATTATCTGTTAGCATATACTAATATGTATAAGCATATTGTTATTCAAATAAATATTCATCTTGATATTACTGTCAGCATGCTTTTGCTTTTGATTCCTCAGAAGGGTTAAGTATATGATCATAATTTCAAATATTTATAAACAATATACACTAATATATATGACTATGATATTTGAAATCTTTGAGAATTAATTAATAATTTTGAATAAAGAATTAAAATAATTATTGAAGGCCTTTATTTTATAAGGCAATCTTCTCTTGCCAAATACACATCCACTCAATTATGTTTAATCCACAGAGCTACTGGCAGTTTTATCCTCATTGTACCATTGAGTCTCACTGGGGTTAATTAAATTGCACTAGTAACTCAGTTAATATATGGAGATTACAAGCTAAATCTCCTTAAATTTTGTAGATAATAGTACATTAAAAGTGAAAGACTGTATTCATTGAAACATGAAAAAATATATAAAAAGCAAATTATTTGGTCACGATTTCTTTCAATGTAGAAATTTTTTAAACAGTATATAAGAATTCTGTTCCCTAAATGAGCAACAATAAGCAGTGCCAGTTGATGTGCAAACACAAGTCAAGATTACCTTCATTTGTGATCCTGTGTATGCCTGACTTTTTGGGTCATATATAGAGCTATTTTAATATACACCATGATTATTTTTATTGTTGGCTGCTATTTTATTAAAATATTTTATATAGCTGTTTTTGAAAGATACAATAAATTTGAAATATTCAGAACTTACTATTCATCATCCCAGATATATATATTTAACTTTCTACTTAAAATTCTCTTTCAGACATGTTTTCTGTGTATGTTTTCATCATCGCATTACAATTAATCATTTACTTCATAGGCTATGCGACCATGATCTTTAAACATTTTGTGTAGTTTTGAAATATTTTTACTTGTTATTTTAATGGCTGGAGCTTCTTTTTCATGCAGTGTGTTTATTTTTCTCTTAACTAGGTATACCATTTTCTCTTACTTTGTAGTAAATGGCAGCCACTTTCTCTTCATCGTTGCTAGTCCAATAGTAACTGAAGAAACATAAAAAAATCTGCCATTAAGTTTAGAAATTTAACCCTCAGTGTACTCTAGTTATGCAAGACTAGGATGAGAAACAGGGTTCTATGCTATTATTATGTTTCTATTAGCCTACACCTTAGGAAGAATGTGAATTAGAGAACAATATATTTTTGGAAAAAAATTGCTGACTATTTAAAATGTATGTTGACATTATGCCAAAAGCACATATAATATCAAGCTTCAAAAATCAGATTTCTGAACATTTAAGTTTTCTCTTTTATACCATATTATGAAAATTATCTATGATCATTCTAGAAAAACTGACAAAAATTAGAATCACTAATAATTTCTCTATCCAGAGAAAAGTTTTTCTTATCTTTTACTACATATTTTTAGCCTTATTTATTTCCTGATAGTCAATAGTAGGTTAAATAATTCACCCCTAAAATGTCTATATCCTAATCATGCAGGACCTTTAATACAGATTTATCTTAAATGGTGAAGAGGAAGTTAAAGATTCAGTCAAGGATCTTGAGATGAGGATGTTGTCCTGGATTATCCTCCTGACCCTTGTAGTCACCATAGTTCTTATATAAAGTCCTGAAGAAGAATCCACTGCAATAGATAGGTTTTAGGATGGAAGCAAGAGGAGGAGATGGAAGGTAAAGCGACATGGGCCAACGCGTGAGAACAGCTTCTACACACTGGGAAAGACAACCATTACCATCCATTGATTGTTCTTCCCTGAAAGAACTGAGTTAGCAAATGTGATTTTTCTATTCTTTGTTCCAATTTTTTTAACCTTTCAAGAGTGTGGCCTGTTTTTCTCTTTAATCAATTTATTTATTATTTTACTTATGTCACTATGAATTTTGGAATATTTTATTTTATGGCTTATGGTAAATTATTAGCATTCTTTGTCAGAAAGATTGTTTTAGATTTGACTGTTGAAATATTCCTCAAAATCACTCCTTGTTCTTTTTATATGACTCCATCATTTTCTGAATTTGTTCTTTATTTTTAACACTTCTTATTAGTATGTTTGTGATATATAATAAATAGATCCATCATGGGGTCTGGTGGGCATACGTATCACATTGTGATGCTTTTGCATCCCTGCCATACTCCCCTCTCCAGTCCCCTCCCTCTCTAGGTGCCCTTCTCATCTCCACAAACACTACTTCCTATTATGCGTATGTTCTTCTACTTCAGAACGTTTCAGACTCAGTTTGCACTTTTCAAGTCCTAGTCCTGGAGTTGGTCTATTTACCCAGGAAGCCATTCTTTCTTATATTAGACAATGATATTTAGAAAATAAGACCTGGAAGTTAAATATTCAGAGTGGTTCTATTATTTTTTTCTTCAGTATTTTAAAATGCAATCACAAATTTCTTCTTATTTTTTTTCAATTTTTTACAATCATGATTTAACTGAAAGAGCTACAATATTTTGTATATTACCTAATGAAAGTGTTTATTGGAAAATGTAATTATGGAAAAATAAGATAAATATTTAAAAAGAAATAAGGTTGATCTTTTAATGCTATTATCAGATTGTTTACTAAGAAACTAATAAAAAAAACACTAACAAAGCTACAAAAAATAAAACATTTCAGGGAAGTAGCCACATGTAACATAACATATAAACACCTAAAGCTTTTATTTGAGAGTTATTTTATTACATTGGTGATTATAACGATCCTTGTACCAAACAATGACGGTAACAACAGCAATAACAATAGAACACAACATTTTAATTTCTAGTAGTACAGAAATATTTCTGGAAAGGCATTGAAATCTGAAGATGTATGTATGATATATGATATCATATATGTATATCTATAATTTCTGTTTCTATTACACATAATTTTCTATATTCCTTCTGAATGTTGTCTATTTGTTCAATTATTAACCTAAAAATGTATGCTGTATATTCTGTTAGAGTTTAGTCATTTTTCACTCCACTAATATACTTTATAGTTTCAATATACTATATATTGTATATATATATAGTATATATATTCAATATACTATACAAAGTATACTTTCAATATAAAACATTTTAAAACATAGAGACTTCTGGAAATTTGTTATTTGGAGTCATGTTAAAATAGTTTTAAAAAATTTAAAGGAGAAAAAATGGATTCAGAGCATGTAATAAAAATGTGTGACAATGGAAATACAAAGGAGGAAGTTAAAACCATATATTGGTGAATTTGCCCTTTTAAAATTTTGGCTATGACTGGGGAGATAGCTCAGCGACATAAGCTCCTAGCTGACAAGCACAAGGATCTGAGTTCAATCCGCAGTACCACTAAATAAATAAATAAATAAATGAATAAATAAATAAATAAACAATAAAATAAAAATTTTGATCATCAAAGTAAAAAGCCTGTCCTTGATAACCAAAGTAAGTCACAAGAGTGACTTTGGGGAGAATATGAAAGTATGAGGAAATCATAAAGTATTTGTCTTATTAATGGGGATATATAAATGTGTTTTATTTACAAGAGCTGTGAAAGGTATAAAAAGATATATAGGTGAACAATCTAAACATTTAAGAAATGGGGGCCGGGGAGATGGCTCAGTGGAACAAGCGCTTCCCTGGCAAGTGCAAGGGCCTGAGTTCAATCCCTGGTTTCGGAAAAAAAGAAAGAAAGAAAATAAACTACTCTAAGTGCGTTCATACCAACATACATGTTAAGACAAAAAAATGCTATATTAAGAACATCAATTAAACATGCCAGCATAGTGCTATCAATTCTTATAAAATCTGTGCAGTTAAATATATTCTTCAATACATTTTATTTTATAATAAAGATTTTATATTAAAAGAAAATATAAAATAAGCAAATTCCATTCCATTTAGGAAACAAGATTTTACTCCAGCCAAACATGAAATCATAGAAATGAACTAAATTGACTACAGCTCCAGTAAGTAAGTAATCAAACGTAGACGCTTTAGGATATTAGTACTTAGAAGCATAGAGTCTGTATTAAAACCACTGGAACTGATGATGTATTCAGTGGTACCATGGAGATGGTAGAAAAAGAGTTTCAACAAAAAACCTGTCCACTAAGGAAGTAAAGACCAGAGAGAAAGAAAAATGAGACTGATTAGTGATTAGAAGGAAATATTGGAACATATGAGTAGGAAGATGGCAAATATGTCCCACCAGTTTCATCTATACAAGTGCTTGTTCATAATAATGTATATTAGGTTATAGAGACTAGAGAGAAACGGCTGGTGAAATTTTGTGACAAGTTTAGTGGTTTGGGTCTTTACTTTCTTTTATTTCTCTCTCTCTGTCTCTGTCCGTCCATCCTTCTGTCACTGTCTGTCAGTCTGTCTGTCTGTCTGTCTGTCTCTCTGTCTCTCTCTCTCTATCTCTATCTCTATCTCTCAGCAGTTTGTTTTATTCTTGAAAAGAGCCAGTTCTCTGACTCATTGATGATTTATATTAATGTATTAGTCTAATTTCATTAATTTCTGCCCTGATCTTTGTCTTTTTTTCCCTTATGATAGCTTTTGGGTTTGAATTGGGCATTGTTAGTTTCTTTATTTTTGCCTGCCCCGTTTTTCTGATTTAGACATTCACAGTAATAATCTTTCTTGTTAGGGTTGCTTTCATTTTGTGGTTCATGTTTTGGTATGTTATACTAATATTATGTGATCTGACTATTTTAGAGTTTATAGCTTATTTTCATACTTTTGTATAATTTTTGTGGTTTCTTTTGTTGTTGATTTTGGTTTTCATTGATGTATGGTCTGATAATATGCACCAAATAATTTTTAATCACTTGTATTGATTTAGGTATGCTTTATAGGCTAGTATGTCCTGTGTTTTTGAGAAAATTTCATGTGATGCTAAGAAAAAGTATTCTGTTGCTTCTTTGTGAAATACCTTTTAGATATCTATTAAGTCCATTTTTTTAAAGGTATGGTTAAGCTGTGACATTTGTTCTTTGACTTCTCTTCTACTTGATCTATTTATTTAGTAGTGTTTGTCTAGTAGTGTTTGTTTTATGAAGTTCATTGTATCAGTATTTACTACCTATATAATTGTAATTTCTTCCCTTTCAAGTATTCCTCTTACTAACTTGTAGTGACCTTCTTTACCTGTTTTTATCAGTTTTGGGGTTATGTCCACTTTATCTGAAAATAGGATTGCTACTACTGCTTGCTCTTGGATTTCTATTTCTCAAAATATTGTTTTCCATTTTTGATTTTTAGTCTTTGAATTTGCTTTTAGATTAAATATCTTTCTTATGTATGGTATATCATTGAGTTTTATTTCTTGATCCACTCTGACAGTCGTTGTGTTTTGATTGGGAAATTGGGACCATTAACATTGAGGGTTATTACTGAAAGGTACTGACTTATTCCTGTCATAAAATTGTTTTCCTTTTGGTAACAAGTTCCACCCCTTCAGTTTTTCCTTCTGCTTAACTGCTCAATGTGCCTAGTGTGTCAATTGATTTTATTACATGTTTTGGAATTTTTGGCTTCCTTCTTTCTTTGTAGCATGTCCTTAAGAATTTTGAAACATAGTTTTATAGGACATATTAGTCAGTGTTGAAAGGTTTTCTTTGGGCAAGGTCTTGAAGCCCTTTAATCTAAGCTCTTTTGGACTTTAAAGAGTGTGTTGGGAAGTGTGCTAAATTCCAGTGTGTTTACCTTTGTAAATGAAAGATTTCATCAAAAGAATAAAAAGAGTACCAACCAAGTGGGAAAACTTTTGCAAGTTATTCCTGAGACAAAGTACTTTTATCTAAAACATAAAATGTTGAAAAAGTCAGGTCCCCCAAATTCAAACACTCAGTTCTTAAATGAGCATGTGAAATGAAAAAAAAAAAAAAAAACTTCTCAGATGAAGGAATACAAATGGAAGATAAATATATGAAAAAATGATCAACATCATTGGTCATTCAAGAGATGCAAGTTGCCACAACATTGAGATTACATTATGCCACAGAAAGAATGGCTATAATCAAAATATCAACCAATAACAAATGCCGGAGTGCTGTGGAGCAGAAGGAACCCTGTCCCATTGTTGGTAGGTCTGTAGACTTGTGCAACCACTTATGTGGAAATGAATGTGGAGCTTCTCTGAAAACTAGGATTAGAAGTCCCATTTGACCCAGCTGTTCCCTTCTGGGCATCTTTGCAGAAGAAGTAAAAACATTATACTACAGTGATATGCTCACACCCTGTTTATAGCAGCATAACTTGTAAAGCTTACTCTTAGAAGCAGCACAAATGTCCAACAATGGAGGGATGGATAAAAAGATGTGGTCTTAAACTAAAGACTTTTATAGGTACAAAATTGGAACTCAAGACCATACTCAGAAGAGAAATAAACCAGGCACATGTGTTAACATCATATTTTCTCCCTAGTATAAGAACCTCAAAGAGTATTGTGAAATGGGAAGAAACTGTTCACAAGGAAAGTGGAACTAGGCAGGGGGAAATAGGGAAAGGAAGGAAGGGAAACAGTAAGTACAAGATAATTGTACCTCTAGTTTCTCTTAGTTCTTTGAAAAAAAAGGCTTGTGCTAATATTGTTTGGAGAATTTTTTATGCACATGTTGGATACTACTTTAAAAACAACAGTACTATTGTCCAAATATTTTGTTATAAAATTTTGTTTCACTTTTTCAATAAAATGAAAAAAACTGGTTGCTTTTCTCAAACAATTTCTAGGTTTCTGTCCTTCTTTTGGACTTCTGGAATTTTGACTATGATGTACCATGCATATTTTTTTTTCTGGCCATGACTATTTAGTGTTCTATATGACTTAATTATGTGTTGGTTTCAATTCTTGGCCCATATTTGGAAAATTTTCTGCTATTATATGTTTTAGTGGGCATTGTGCTATCTCCTGAGTCTGCACTAGTTGCAGGTAACCATAGGTTAATCTTCTTTGAGTCATTTAGCAGTGCTTAGATCCATTTTCATCATCTTTTGTTGTTTTTGAGGTATTTCTGAGTAACTGGTTACCAACATTAGCTCTACTTTCTAGTTCTGACACCTGGCTTCACACGTATTACTAATGGTGCCCATATTTTCTGTAGAGTTTATAATTTGAATTACTCTTTGGTACCTTTTCATGAGCTCAATTTTTTCAAGTTGTGATGCTACATATTTGCTGATTTATATATAAACTTTGAGCCCTATGAGTAGGTTATTGATCTGTCTTTGATCTCTTTTATTATTTTGAGTAATTCAGTTCTGCACTTTTTAAAAAAATAATTTTATTGAGAAAAAGTAGCAGTGAGACAGTTTCAAAACCAATTACTAGGACAGTTTCAATATTTAATACATTGCATATTATTGTCTTAGTGGTTATTCATTGTACAAGATGAAGACATGATATCCTGTTTGCAAACACTATTAGAACAAATCTTTCTATTCACCGAGTTAAGAGAATGTAGCTATATATCTATGCTAACTATTTTGAATATACAGATACAAAATGGTTGTTTATTTGTATCCCTTTTTTGTTTAGCTTTGTGAGAGAAAGGTATTCCATTGTCATTTAAATATTATAGATGCGTGAATTCAGCAAAATATTCCAATATAGTCTCATAGTCCATAGTAGTAGTGGGTTTTCTGTAAGATTGGCAGTGTCAGAAGTTGTTGACTTGAGCCTTTTACAGTTCAGCATATTGATATGGCTTTACTTTTTATACTTTACTTTTATACTTTTCTGCTGGATAGTTAAGACCAAGATAAAGCAAGACCTATATAACAAGAAATGTAGCTTTTGTATCTGGTAAGGTCAGTCAGATCCCCTCAAGATTTACCTGAAACCCTGTACCACAGTTTGTAGATCCTTTGTCAGTGTCAGCCATGTGGATGAGTCATGGCCATTGCTTGACCAGTTTGCTCTCTGTGAAAGCCTTGAAAGCCTGAGAGAATGTTTTTTTCTCCATGTGACTCTCATTAGGCACACTGTAAATCATTGATCAATTTTTTCTGTGGCTCCACAAATCTCCTTGATCAGAAAATTTGGGACACACCTGAGTTACATGATGTTACAGTACAAGTTCTCTTATGTCCTGAGTCTTCACTGTTCTTGAAAGGCTAGGGCCAAAATGTTGGTTATCCTTGCAGCCCTTCTTTTTCTCTAGTTTTTGGTCTGCAAACTTAGGTTGTTAACCCTCCAGAAGAGAAGCTTAGTATTATTATTACCCTACAACATAGGCAGCTACAGCTCTGCACTTTTTCATTTCTTCCCTTTTCGTTCCCCAATTTTAAGCTTTGGGAGAGCTGGGAGTTTTTGTAGGCATTTTTAAAATTGATTTTTCTTGTTGTGGTGGTATTTGTATCTGAGTGTGCATGCATGTGTGTATATTTGGTGAGATTTCTGAGTACATGTAATGGAAAAACTGAGTAGCTATTGTGGGGAGCTCATTAGTAGGTGGCTTTTCAGAGATTCAGTCTAGTCATTGCTTGCTATAAGCCTTTGCCTTTTTTGCAAGATATCCAACCACCTCCATTAATTTGAGAAAGCTTGATGCAGTGTAACTGGCCAGCACCAAATTGTTTGGTAATGTACTAGTGTTCTTAATGACATAAAGGCAATCCAGACTGAGATACAGAAGAAAAGATTAAGAATAATGACTATGCCACCCTAGCAATAACAACTAAGTTAGCAAGAATAATGTTGAAAAAGACAAACTGAATCTTGACATACCATAAATACCAGCAATATATTACCCATCTCCTTAGAAAATAAATCTATAATTTTAATATGAACACTAAGACAATTCAAGTATTTACAGGAAATACCTACTAAATATAGTAACAATAGACAATATTCCAATAATTACAGAAAATGTTCAATAGTACTAGCAGCATAGAGTTAACTATCTAAAAATTAATAAAACTTAACAGTTATACTAACAAACAGTTATACTGTTTATGTGATACTGTTTATACAAGCAGTGGGATGGAAAATGAAAGAAGAAAATAAATAAAATTTTGCAATGGAAGATGAGAAGGAAGGGTTAGAGAGATAGCTCAGTAGAAGAAGTGCTTGCCTGTCAAACACATGGTCCTGAGTTCAATCCCTGGTACCACAAAGAAAAAAAAAGAGATAGAAGAAAGAAAAATGAAATAAAAGATCTTGTTATTTATCAAAGGAAATTATAATTAAAGAGAACAGAAAAGATTAAACAAGAAGAAAAATTTTAAAAGTAGGAATTAAACAGTTAAATCACAAAAAGGAAAATACCCTAATCCCCCAAAACCTAATAAAGAAAAAGAGAAAAAAATGAGTCACAAATATTTTTTCCGTATTTTTGAATGGATCTAGTTTTGATGTCCAGCAGTTTATGATTTTCTCTACTGAGTATCATGGCCCAGGCATTTTTGATGTTTTCCCCCTGTCATAGTGGCATCTATCCATTCACTGTATTTGCAACCATCCAAGCTAAGGCATGCCATTGCTTACATTAATAGATGGGGAAAGCAGTCAGGCCAATTATCTGGATTAGGGAGCAGGATAAATTTCAAGCAGAATCCTCTCCTTACTGCCAGTACTTTTAAGTACCAGATGCCTCTGAATGCCACACACCAGGCCTGGCTTCTCACCATGACGTATGCAACTCCATTTCCTTCCGGCCTGAATTTAAACTCAGGGGATCTATGTCTGACCTATGTCCTCTTCATGCTGTTTTCTATGACTGTCTTTTATCCAGTTGTTGAAAGAAGGTAATACAGGGAATTCTAAAGTGAAGTGTTTTATTTTTATGAGACAGAGTCTTTCCATGTAGTTCAGGCAGGCCTTTCATTCACTGTGTAGCACAGACTGCTCTTGAACTCATGGCAGTCCTCCTGTCTCAGTTCCCCATGTGCTGTGATTACAAGTGTGCAGCACCAGGCCTGGCAACTGAAGTAATTTTGTAATTATTCTGTAGATTAGTCTTAAATAGTCAACTCTTTCTCCAAATGGTGTTTGATTAAATAATCTCTTGCAATATGGAGAGGACTTCACTGGATTTCTTTCTGTCTCTAGTATGACATATGGAAGAAGTCATTTTCAGAGTAAAACTCCATGTTGATTTTGCAGTTTAAGTTAGATGTAGGCTTTCCTTGGATCTAGACTTATTAGCCTGGTTCACCATTTGCCCTTTAAGCTCCAGGCCCTGTGGTCTTGCCCAATGGCTATGGAAACAGGTTCTTTTCTACGTATTGTGCTCTGTTTCTCTAGCTTCTCTTTATTTTCTAAGTTTGCTTTTAGTTCCTTTATAATTCCCAGAGATTTAGTTATTTTATCTCTTTACCCTAACTATCTCTTTAGTTATTTTATCTCTTTTAATCTCTTTGTTATTTTCTAAGTTGTCAGCATTTTGGGTCCTGTAAAGGCCATCTTTTAAACTTTTAAACATGAAAAATGAATAATAAATAAAAAGGACTGGGGATGTAGCTCAGTGCAAAGGCCCTTTGTCTAATCTGTAGCACCATAAAAATTACTGGTTATAATTAGTAATATATTTGAGATTATAAGTGAAGATTTTTAATTGTAAATTTTTAAGTGTGTCAAAAACTATATTATACATCGTTGGATATATGTAGTGTGTACATTTTTATATTATATATAATGTAATTAAAAATCAAGGGTTATGAGATTGCTGCTCACAGCCCTTAAACTAGTACTCAAGAAATGCTGATGCATCCTCCTCATTACACACACACACTCTCGCGTGCGCACACACACACACACACACACTATATTACACTATACTTGAGTAAAGTTTAACATTGTGCCACATTTGCTTAAACTTTTAAAAAGAAAAAAAGACACTGGAAATAGTGTTGGAATTTCTCATATATTTAGAGGTAGATAACAGTTTATATCTTGTTTTATTATGTTAATATTAATGCTTATTTTGTTTAGTCCAAGATGGTGCAGGTATAACAAAATGTCACAGACTATATAAATTATCACCACTAGAAATGTATTTGGTGTATTTTTCTGGACACTGAGAAATCGAGGATCAATGGTTTTTCTTACATGAGAGACTTCTTGTGTCATATGGCAGAAGGTACAGTATTTCACAATGAAAAATTGCTCTTGTGCATATATTATCTAGAGTCATATAAAGAGAGAGAAGGAAAGGAATATGTGCTGGACCCCACTTTATCAGAAGCCGGTTCCCACAAGGAGAATATTAAATCCTTCATGAGAGCAGTACCTTCCTGTCCTGCTCACCTAAAGTCTTACCTTTTTTTTTTTTTTTTTTTTTTTTTGGCGGAATCAGGGATTGAACTCAGGCCCTTGCGTTTGCCAGGCAAGCACTTATTCTACTGAGCTATCTCCCAGCCCTAAGTCTTACCTCTTAATACAGCCTTAATGGCATTTAATTTTCAACATGGAATTTGGAGTAGACACTCAAACCATAGCATAACATATTTATATCAAAATAATTGTAAATAATATTTATTATTCATTTTAGTATATACAGATCACTGTAATCTTCTTTATGACTTTATTTATTTTAATTTATGTATTTGGTAGTACAGGGTCTCACTGTGCATATCAGACATACAATGATCTTGTTTTCAGTCTCTCCTGCACTGAGATTATAGGCATGTGCAACCAGGCCAGGTCTCAGGGGCTGGCTCAGTGCCCCATGGGGTGGGGGGCAGGGGCGAGGCTGGTGCTGCAGGTAGTGTGGGGGATCGAACCCAGGTCCCTGCACTTGCTTAAGCAGATGCTTAGTTCATGGAGCTATCTCGATGGCCCTTTCTGCCTCATTTAAACAACCATAAAATGACATAATTCTTATCTTTTGAACTAATGCTTAAATTGTAGCATTCTCTGTGTATCCTAAAAAATCACTTTCATATGCAGCCTTTTTGAGATTTATCAGTTCTGATATATGCAGTTCTAAGGTGCATTTCTTTTTATTATATAGCATTATATTGAGCATTTATTTGGTTAGATATACCAAAATGTACTTATTCAGTCCCCTCTTGTGGACTTTTAGGATGTTTTGCAATTTGTTATAATTACAAATAGAATTCTTTTACATCTTTCCTTTTGCTAGAACTTCTTTCAGGTGGAATTGCAAATTATCTAGATTTTTCTAAATTACATTGTAAAACCTTTATGCTAATTTATGTTGTTTTTTACTTTGCTTTTAACTCTCATTTTATATTACTATTTTTTAAACTTTTTATTTATTTATTTATTTTGTAATTTTTTAGGGAAAGGTCTACAGGGTGTTCAGGGTCTCACTACTAGATTGGACTCATTGTGATCCACCTGCTTACATCCTCCCAAGAGCTGGGATTGATTACAGGTGCGTGCCACCACACCCAGTCTCAATGGCTGTCTCAGTGGGACCCAGGGGTGGGGCCAGCAGGGCAGGCCTGGGGATTGAACCCCTGTCCCATGTGTTGCTTGCAAGCACTTTATTTTTTATTTATATTTATTTATTTATTTTTTTTTCTGTATTTTAGGGAAGGGCCTATGGGGTGTTTAGGTCTCACTACTAGATTGGACTCCTAGTGATTGTCCTGTTTACAGCCTCCCAAGTGCTGGGATTATAGGCCTGTGCCTCCATGCCCAGTCTCAATTGCTGTGTGAGCATGCCCTCAGGGGCAGGGCCAGCAAGACAGGCCTGGGGATTGAACCTCTATTACTATTGTTTTTTAGGGGAGATGTATTTTTTATTTTTCTTGTCAAGGATCGAACCCAGGGCTTCCCACTTAGTAGGCAAGCATTCTTCCACTGTGCCAAATCCCCAGTCCCTAATTCTCATTTTATAGTTTTAGGCTTTTTAGTGTTTGCCAATCAAATTGTTTAAATATACTATTTTCTTGTTTTTGCTTGTATTTCCTTATATCTCACTTCATGCATTATTTTCTTTTTAGGTTTCTTCTTTGAATTGTTTGTGTACTTTGAAGTTTTCTTATTTTGCATTTTACTTTTATTGTCTTAATAATTTATGGGACTTTGTAGTTAACAAATTCTAGATCCTAATACTTCATTGGTTATACATATTGCATATATTCTTCAAATGCTGTGATTTTGTTCTTCAATCTTATTAAAATTACTGTTGGATGGAAAATTTGAAATTTATTAAGGTTTTCTTTAATAAATTTTGTCTTAACTTTCTTCAGGTGATATAAGATTCTGGCTCATATTTTTTCTATAGACTATAAAGTTTTGCTTATAATATTTAAATCTTTATTTTTATTTTTTACTGGGAAAAAAGTATATATTTAGAATTAGCCAGCTGGATTCAGTTTAGATGATCCCAATTTTTTTTGGCAACCTCCAGTGCATCATAATCGGGAGCCATTCGAACCTTTGCCTTCTTCTCTGCATCAGGCCTGATTAGGGTATTGACCTTGGCAACACTGATGTCATACATCTTCACAGATGGTTTGATTTGGTGTTTATTGGATTTGACATCCATAATGAACATGAGTGTGTTGTCCTCGATCTTTTTTCGTGGCTGACTCTGTGGTCAGGGGAAACTTGATGGCATAGTGGTCAAGCTTGTTTCTCCTGGGGGCTCTCTTCTGAGGCTATTTGGGCTGCCTTCTGAGCCCTAGTGTCTTGGAATGGGAGAAGGTGGGCTATGTTCTTATCTTCTTTTTGTGGCTGTGGATGCCTTTTGGCACAGTCTTCTAGGCCTTCAAAGCTTTTGCTTTCGATTCAGCTTTGGGATGGGCAGGGGCTTCCTTCAGATTTGATGCCATTTTCCTTTGGAGTTACTATGTGTCGTGCCGTTTATTACATAGTCTATCTCTTCATGAAGATTTTTAAACTACTTTATTGACTTTTTAAGATCATAGACAATGCATAATGAGTATAAAATATGATGAATTTTTAGATAAATATATGACCATGAAACTGTCACTAAAATCAAAATGATACATATATACATATCTGTGTCCAAAAGTTTCCTCTGCAGTTATTTATTTTTTAATGTATTTATTTTTCTTAACACAATATAAGGTCTGCTTTCCTAGCAAATTTTAAGTCTACAATGCATTGTGCTTTACAGTAGATCTGTAGAATTTAATCATCTTGAATAACTTCAGACTTTGACTAACATTTCTTTATTTTTTATCATCTTAGTCCTTCGAATTTCCATTCTACTTTCTGAATCTATGAAGTTGACATACCCTGGTTTCTCTTCAGGTTGTATAAAACTTTCACCTTTTATTGAATCTATAAATTTGAGTATTTTAGATGGAAAAATGCATTATTTGTCTTTCTGCATCCGACCTATTTCACTCAGCATGTCCTCCAAGTCCTACAAGTTATTTTTCATCTTTCTCCTGTTTCATCAATTTTACCTTTCCTACTATTTTTTTAAATTTCTTTTAGCATGACACATGCTATTTTTCCAATGTGAACTTGAAGGTTTTTCATCTGTCTCTATTACTTTCACTCCTATTTTGCCACTTCTCTACATTTACTAATAGTTCAATAGTTCCCCCCAACCCCCTGCTTTGGTGATACCAAGAATTGAAATTGTGCTTGCCAGACAAATCTCAATAGTTCGTGAATCAATAGTCAATAATAATTTCTTCATACCAACAGAGTAGTTCATTAGTGCAGTATTAAAAGTTATTTTCAGGTTGCCTATATTTACATACTTGAGACAGATTATTAATTTTACTGTTTTACATCTTTTATCCTAATACTTGAGAACTTCAGAGCATATTTCAGTGTTAAGGAATATGTTTTAAATTCCAGTTAATTCAAAATTTCTCTAAGAATTATCCACATCTTTTGTGATATTCTAAACAGAAATATATCATCTCTCTAACTGAATTTTATGCAGTTGGCTTCTGGAAGATGTTCATTCTGAGCGCTTTTAAAAAGAATTATTCTGTGTTGAAGTCTGAACTTTATTAAATTTGTTGAAAACCACATTCTGTGAAGAGTACCATTATTAATCTCTTCAGTTGAATAGTGCTCCTAGTTTTGTTCACTAGAATTGATCATTGCCATATGGAAGACACATTGTACTGATCTGGTACTTTGAATTAGGATACATAAGAAGAAATAAATCATATCTGAATGCTTGGCCAAGAGTTTGATGGGACATATTTATACCATTGGCTTTCATTCTTAGCAAAAGATTCCTGGGCTTGAGGCAGACTGCTCAGAGCTGCTCAGATATCTTTAATCACCTGTTTTCTGTCTCATAAAGAACATTCACCTATGACTTCTTTTTTCTTTCTCTATTTTAGGGAAGGGTCTACAGGGTGTTCAGGGTCTCACTACTAGATTGGACTCATAGTGATTCTCCTGTTTACAGCCTCCCAAGTGCTGGGATTACAGGCACATGCCACCAATGCCCAGTCTAACCTATGACTTCTTACTACCAATTCCAACCCTGAAAAACTGAAAGGAATTTTATACATTCTTAAAAAAACTGTTTTGAAATGTTTGCTTTTCATTGGTGATATTTTTCCTTCATTTTGAGTAAATTTTTTCACTCAAGATAACCCTGTTTATATCAGCTTCATCTAATCCATGTGACCAATATTTTCTCTTTTGAACATGACATGTATGTTGTCCCGTCCAGCAGGTCAGTCAATGAAGGTCACCTGGGAGAGGTGTTTTTCTTCAGTGGACCCTGCTACCTATACATTCATTAGATTCTACATTTGAAACTTAGCCCACCTCAAGGATCTGAGCAGAGGATTATAACTTTTTTGTTGAAGCAACCACCTTCAGCCTCCTGTATCCCCAGAAGTTATCTCTTCTTTGTTCTTTTCGCTTATGTCTATCAGGGCTACTTAGGCATTTCAATTTCATTTTATTGTAACTATTGCTTTTTCCAGGCTTCTAAGAGTTACTCCAGTAACAAGGATTCCCCTGGAATCCTCAGTAGGTCATGACATCTTCTGTGGTCCTGAAAATATATACATAAAGCAATGCATTTTTGCTTAGCAATACTTACATTGCATCTCCTGTCCTGAACCAGCAGGTCAGTCAACAAAGGTCACCTGGGAAAGGAGCGGGGAATTGAGGAGGGGACAAAGGACAGGAGACATGAGAAATAAAGATAAGACAGGATTCTGATCAAGTCTCGTTTATTCAGGGTAGGTGCTGGGTATATATAGGGAGTGTAGGAATGAGGAAGTCTCCTCTCTTGATATCAGCAGGTATCTAGGCAATGGAGGAAGGTCCCACCCTGGGGCATAGCACGTGATTCACAGGGAATGGGCAAGGTGGAAAGGAACAGAACATTAACTCAGCAGGGGAATAGAAACTTAAGAAAGTGGCTGACACTATTATAAAATGGATACAAGTTAATGGCTTCCCACAATATGTGGTCTCTATAACATTATATTCCTTGGAATTTTTTTTCTATCTACTAAGTTGCTGCTTTTAGATGTCTTTTGTTAGTATTTCCTTAGGATCTATTTTTTTGTCTTTCAGTACTGTTAATACCATTACATTTACAATCCTTTTTCCTGTTTTGATAAAAGCTCTTTCTAAATCAACTGGTTTGCCTGCAATTTATAGTCCCTCTGTTTTTTTTATGCTTATTCTTAGTTCTTTTTTTTAATTTTATTGATAAACAGATAGCAATGAGACAGTTTCAAATCAAATCGGAAGTACAGATTCAACAAATAACACACTGCATATATTCTTCTTAGTGGTTAATTGCTGTACAAGATGCAAACTTAAGATCCTATTTACAAACACCATTAGAACAAATCAT